>NW_011444482.1:0-785 GCF_000754665.1 Bison bison bison | reverse complement strand
TCGCTCAGTTGTGTCCGACTCTTAGCGACCCCATGGACTGCAGCCTACAAGGCTTCTCTGTCCATGGGGTTTTCCAGGCAAGAGTACTGGAGTGGGGTGCCATTGCCTTCTCCGGGGAAGCCCTATAAATTTATTTAAAAAAATGCAAACTCACCCAAAGGTAATGGAAGTACAGCCACCTCAACAAAGGTACCAGTGTTGCAAGCTGCCTGACTGCATCATTGCAAAGGCAGAAGTGCAGAGTTGGAGCCCAGCTTTACCTCTTACAGCGAAAGGGAACCATTTCACGTATCTTGTGAGAATGCTGTAAGTCTTAAACTAGATAATGCATGGAAAGCACTTAGCATAGTGCCTGGCTCAAAAAATTATAAATGACAAATATAACTGGCCAATGATGTGTGTAAGGAAAGGGGAAGAGAGAAGGCAAGGGAAAAAAGTGCCTATGTTCCTTAGGTTGAAATGAGAATAAGCAAAAGGCTCAATGCCATGGGGAGGCAATGTGAATGGATATAATCAATATTTAGGAGATCCATCTGGCAGCGGGGTATATACAGGCTCTCCTGGCATGGGAGAGAGGTGGCAGGGAGATGAAGTGGGAGAGTGCCACCGTTCTCCACACGCAGAATGATGGAAGGGGACAGGGATGGGGGCTCCAGAAATGAATAAGAAGGGATGATCTAAGAGGCCCTGTTGGGAAAGAATCAGCAGGTGTTGGTGATAAATTGGACGTGGAAGGTGAAGAGGAGAGTTGAAAATAACTTCCAGATAAGGGCTTCAGGGAGCTG
>NW_011444481.1:0-785 GCF_000754665.1 Bison bison bison | reverse complement strand
TTTTTTTTAGTCGTTCTGTGCCTCAGCTTCCTCATTTATAAACTGGGGATAATAATGGTACCTGCCCCATGTGATTGTTGTGAGGATTAAATGAGTTGGCAAATCTCAAGTGCTGAGAACAGTGCTTAGCATCTAGGAAGAGTTCAATAAATATTTTTAATAGCTATTTTTACTGAAGACTGGGAGATAGAAGCCAGATATCAGAAGCAGAAGAGAGAATTCAGGTCAAATTTATATTCCCTTCCAGCCAAGGCAGGAGGCCTGACTCATTCCGTTTCACTGGTGACACAGCTGGGGACAAAATGTTTATCGTGTGTCTTCCCTGAAGGTATAAGTGGCTCTTTGGGTAGCTGCAATGTGGAAAACAGTTTTCTGAAGAGCTTAATTTGCTCTTTGGGAATACATTTGGACCTAGGGAAATGCTGGCCCTGAGGGGGAACTCTCTTGTTTCTTTTAGAAAACATAGCCTGTTAGAAATTCAGAAGACTTGCCTGCTCAGCTTCACTAACAGCCAGGTCTGAGCACAGCTGTTGGTTTACATCTGACTTCTAGGGAAGACCTGGGTCTAACCTGATTTTCCATCTGTTCTGAGGCAATATCTGGATTCTTTTCAATAGCAGATAGGCATTTATTGATCATCTTCAGCGTGCCACAGTGACAGACAAGTAAGGAGGCAATTACATTGTAGTGTGACAGATGCTCTCACAGGGAAGTGGAGGGTAGCATGGGAACAAGTCCAGTCTAGTTCAGGATGATGGAAGAAGGGACACGTAAATTAAGCCCCA
>NW_011444480.1:0-785 GCF_000754665.1 Bison bison bison | reverse complement strand
GGTTTGTGATTTTCTGTTTCAGAGGCAGCAGATTGAATTGTTTTACATCCCAGGGATTTCATAGTCTGGGACAACAGATTTGAGCCCAGATCTAGCCACAGAGAAACCCTTCTCAATGTTTCTTCTTAAGCATGTAGGGTGTTTCGTTTCTTGGTACCCTACTGGGGGGAGTGTATACAGTTAGGAGGAAGGCGAACACAAGCTGAAGCTGGAGTTTTCATGCCCAGACTTTCTTCCCCGTGCTTTCATGACATGCTTACTGAGACTAAGTAACATGGGGAGCTCTCTGGGATTCTGAGCATTGCCCCTCCTGAGCCCTTGCTGCTGACACATAGTTATTTGTGAGCCTTGCAAGGTGAGCCTGGCTTATTTGAAGCTGATGGTATTCTGCCTGGCTGGGGGCTATTACCAGCCTCCCTACTGGGATAAACACCTGTCGTGATTTGTCTCAGTGGCTGCTGCCATTGGGGCTGAGATTGACGTGGCTCTGGGTGTTTTGCAGGCCTGGGATGGAACGCTGCTTTTGGGTTGAAATTAGAGGGGAGGAGGGCTATTGTCTGAGAAGGTAATGTTTTTCCTTGCTTCACTGCCCTCATTCCAAAAGCTATGATCCTTCTGATCAAGTCCTGCTCAACTCAATTTGTCAGATGAACAAGCTTTTGGATAGCAGCTGTATGCCTTCACTGACTCTTCATAACTTCAGTGCTGAGATGGATGAAGTCTCCTACAGACTCCTCAAGTCTCCCCAGAGAGCCCAAGAGGGTGTCTTTCTCATAATCCACCAT
>NW_011444479.1:0-785 GCF_000754665.1 Bison bison bison | reverse complement strand
CCCTACTGCCCAGTCCCTACTGCCCTCAATCCCAAGCCACTAGTCATAAACCAAATCTCTGTGTGCTCTGCTCCAGCATCGGTAAAAAGCAAAAGAATTTGTCGGTTATCAGTCAACTAATGCTTAATTCTCTAATTACTTAAAAAATAATACAGAGTAGGAGAATTATCATGATGGAATTTTGGAATGGATGGGAAGAATATCCATAGAGTCTAAGTTTTGCTAGAATTCAAATATATGTGTAGTTATATATACAAATAACATAGAGGTATGTCTAAATAGTCATATATCCATTTATTTCAAGTATCTGGTTGATTGCTAATTTGGTTCTAGTGAAGCCAAGGTTGTACAGAGTAACAGTAATTACCTCTCCTGTGTTGCACATCAATGTTATAAGTTATGAGAATTAAACGGGAGAGATGAACCCGAATAAGGCAAATACATCAGCGCTCCTGAAGCACCTCAAGGCATATGTCTATGATGGGAGTTAGAATAGTTTTCCTCATATAGTTAGAATAGCGTTCCTCATTTCAAATCTCTGAAAACAGATCATCCTCCTATGTTATTCACTCCTTCAAAGAGTTCCTCACAAATAAACACCTAATTTATGCACCCAATTATGCAGGCACACATTCATATTTATTCGTTCATTGAATAAACATATATTAAGCACCTATAACCCTGGCAATTTCTATGTGGCTTCCGCATAAATTGCCAATCTGCTGACATAATGAGTTTGCCACTGGCCCCAAGCTGATAAGATAAGGATGTTCATTTGACCCAAT
>NW_011444478.1:0-785 GCF_000754665.1 Bison bison bison | reverse complement strand
GCATCATGACTTGATGGACGTGAGTCTCAGTGAACTCCGGGAGTTGGTGATGGACAGGGAGGCCTGGCGAGCTGTGATTCATGGGGTTGCAAAAAGTCGGACATGACTGAGTGACTGTACTGAACTGAACTGTGACTTCCAAAGAGATTTCAATTTTTTTTTCTTCATATTTTGATTAAGTTAATAAATCAAACAGTTGCTTAGTGAGTTACCCTTGATTTCAGTCCCTGGACTCCATGATCTGAAAGCAATAATCAAAGCTCAGTTAAGAGTCAGGGCATGTAGTTTACCCCTCATTCTAAATGTATGAGTGCTTCTCCCACTGTTCTTCTAGTTGTCAGATGCTATGTATTTTTGTCTGACATTCCACATACCTTCATAGCATTGAAATCAGAGAGTGCATTTCAACTTCATTGGCTTTTACCAGCATCAGCTTAGTGTCAGCTTGGTGACAATAAACATTAAAATATTAAAAATCATTTAAAAAACATTAAAATATCTTTCAGAAACACTAGTATTTCCCTTCCAAATGATTTCTTATAGCCTTAGGAAGAGCAGGTCTTCTGTACCTTCCTCTGCACTGTAGATAGAAAGTGAGTGGTAAGAGGATTACCCACAATACATCTACTCCAGCAGGTCTCCTCTGTTGCACAAAAGAATTCATAACATCTCTAATTACATTTAAAACCACTTCCACCACTCTGATATTTTGAATCTAGAACTTCTTGCGCCTTCCATATCTTAAAATAAAACATGGTCTGAACTGTATTTTTCATCTTCCCTTT
>NW_011444477.1:0-786 GCF_000754665.1 Bison bison bison | reverse complement strand
TTCACTTTTTGTTTACATTATGTATTTATTATATATGTTTAGAATAATAGGCACATGGAATTCACAAATAAAATCTGTTTATTTTTTAATCCTCCCTTTTCCACTTTCCTCACACAATATTATTTAAAATGATGCTAGATACATAATTAGAATTTAAGTATACTTACTGACTAAACTTTCACATTTATGCTTATGCAAGTTTTCCATAAGGATTTTGTTTGCATTTTAACCGATTTCAAATCAGGGTAATTAGGTAATAAAAATTTTAGCATTGGTTTATGGAAATATTATTTCCTTTTGTAAATAAATGTATACAAAGACACGTTTCAATAGCATTTTTTGTGAAAATTGATTTCAAGCAACATTGGATATTCAGCCAGCTCTGCTTTTTAATACTTGGTATTCTCTTTGCTTTTAGGTTCCTTAATATGTGCTTTATCCTTTTAATTCTAAACTTCCCTTGCTCTGTGCTTGTGGCTCACAGTGCTGTATTATGCTTTTGTTTTCATTTTTATCTCTGACAATAATACACCATTTTCATTCTCTTCAGATTCCCAAGTAATGAAACATATTTTATCATATTCTGGGAGATTATACTAGTCACAGTCTGCCTTTTAAAGAGCAAGAGACAGTTCTCGACCAGGGTATTGTGTGTCCTCGGATTCAGGCGGAGGTTGTCTTTCAAGACATCTTATTTCTTAGATTTGCAAATTTGCCGGATCTACTCATAATTCTGTAATTTTATTTCATGGCACTTTCATCTTGGTTGACAACATGTTGTGTTAG
>NW_011444476.1:0-786 GCF_000754665.1 Bison bison bison | reverse complement strand
GTACTTTTATAACTATGGTAATGAAGTCAATAGATAGCAAACTAATTATTCCTTCCCCCTTGTAAAATTGAGAAAACTTGCTAACAAGGAACTGAAACTGTTATCTTGAACATAGTCCCCAGTCTAGTTTTTGCCATGACTATAATGATTATAGTCATGTGTTTAATTTCAATTTCCTTGTGTTTAATTTCAAAAGAATTCTCAGATCCCACAGTATAGAGGTTGTAAATTTATGTTACTTTTATGCTTGAGAAAAGGATATTGGGGTGTTTATACCATTCTATGTCACATGTAATCATGTGTGGTAAAGGCATCTGAGTTCCTTTTGAGTTATATATAGGAACTGCAAGTATTTGAGTTGAATCCTCTTATACATGCTGACAGACTAAGAGCCTATGTTTTGCAAAATCTGTCACCCAAATTAATAAAATGAAAATATTAACATTGACTTTGATAACAGTCTCCCAAGCATTCAAACTGTACTTTAAATATTCAAACACACTGATTATAGCAAGCAAGTCTTTGACTTTATTTTTAGCAAGTTTGGCTTACTCTTCTTTCATGAGATTTTTTTTCTTCCATAGTAATTAATACTACATAAAAAATTGAAACTGGAACTATATTATACTTTTTAACTAATCTCTTGTGGCTGTACTCATATGTAATTTACTTAGGTTAATATGAGAACCGGGGAGTAAGTTATAACTAATGTGCAAGACCGCTTTGTATATTTGGTGATTTTGTAATGTTAGTGAATTGGTTAATTCTTATTTCACTGATACTATT
>NW_011444475.1:0-786 GCF_000754665.1 Bison bison bison | reverse complement strand
TTAAAGGACCCTCAGTTCCTTGGGGTATTTGAGAGGCAGGGCAAATATTCTGTTGATTTTGTAGAGTGTATGTTGCAATTTCTAGAACAATCTCAAATATAAGAGTCAAGAATATATAACTGTCAAACTAACACAGGATAATAAAATAAGAAACATTTCATTATACAACTTATCAAAATATGTGGGCTATAGTGAAAGCTGTGCTTAGAGGGAAATTTACATTGAATGCATACATAACAAAAGAATAATTATATGAAAACAATAATCTAAGTCTCCATCCGAGGAAATGGAATCAAATTCCATTTGATTCCAGCCAAATCAGCAAGAGAAAAGAAATAAGAACTAAAAAGCCAATAAAATTTAAAACAGGAAATCAATAGAAAAAAATCAGTAAAAGTATAACATGATTCTTTGGAAATACCAACAAAACTAATAACTCAGACTGTGAAAAAAGGGAAGACACAAATTACTAATATCAGAAATAAAATAGAGGTTATGGATATGAATTCTGTGATATCCATATTCTATGGATATGAATTCATTGAGGATGAAAAAAAGAGTACTATGAAAAACTGTTTGCTCTCACATTTGATAGCCTAGATAAAATGTATCAATTCCTTGGAAGACAATAAACTATTATAGCTTATGTGAGAGGAAATAAATACTCTGAATAGGGCTGTTTCTATTTAAAAAATTGAATCAATAATTAACAACCATCCAAAACAGAAAGCACCAGTCCCAGTGGGATCACTGGTGAATTCTACCAAATATTTAAGGAAGAAACTG
>NW_011444474.1:0-786 GCF_000754665.1 Bison bison bison | reverse complement strand
TAAGTACAAACCCAGATGACATAAAGCCAACACTGTGTTAAAATGCCAGACTCCAAAATATTTCAGTGTAATGTTGGTATGCTATACACTTACATATGATACCTTCAACAAAAGTGAACTGTGAAATGAACTGTGGTCAGAAAAATAAGAATTCAAAAGACTATTGGTTACATAAGGTCTAGGGGAAGAGAACTAGGGGGAATAGGAATTGACTGCTAATGAGTGTGGAGCTTCTGTGACAGGGACAAAAATGTTCTAAAATCAGACTGTGATGACAGCTGTACCTTCTTCTCCCTCTGAAACAAGTGTCACTATTCCCCCCACAAGTCCTGGAGAAAGAAACTTTGTCTTGAACTTCATAACCTCTAATATTAGAAAATAACCAATACTTGACCAAGTCAAAGTTCAACGAGATCATAACTCACCTAGACTCAAATTCTTAACATTCCTTGGCTGCTTCTGCCTACACCACCCACGTATTCTGTCACTCACTAAACCCTGCCCTTAGAAAAGTTAAACCATTTGGCCCTTTCGTTTCTACTAATACATGTAGTTCAAGAACTTACTTCCTCACTTTTAACCTATAATACCTCTTAATTTGTTTCTGGGCCTTCAATTTCTCTTACCATGCAATCCATTCGATAAACAGCAATTTCTGAAAACAAGTGTTATCTTATGTCACCTTCAGGTATCTTTAATAAGTTCACCAGAAGCACTTGATTGACAGTTATGGCATCATGGTGCAAAGGGAGGGAAAATTCGGATATAAATCCAATTATCTTTACT
>NW_011444473.1:0-786 GCF_000754665.1 Bison bison bison | reverse complement strand
TGTGTCTTTAGGCTTTGCTGGTCTAGAGATGTAAATTTCAAAGGGAGGTATAGTTCTACCAAGAGACACAATGATTTCCTTGAACTGAAAGTTGACATGGTCACCTGGTCATTTTGGGGTCCCCATGTCTCCAGATCAGTAGGCAAAGAAGGATAATTGATTCTGATTACCATGGAGAAATTGAGCATTCATTACATGAGAGAGTTGAGAAAGGTTATGCCTGGAATCAGAAGAAGTTAAGGGTGTCTCTTTGTACTACCACTTCCGTAATCAAGGTCAATGGGAAACTAAAACAACCCATTCAGGCTAGATTGCTAATGCCTGACCCTTTAGGAAAGAAAGCCTGGGTCACCCCACCAGGTAAAGAACCATGTCCAGTTGAGGTGCTTGCTGAGGGCAAAGAGAATGTGGAATGGGAAGTTGAAGAACGTAGTTATAAATACTATGATTGGGTGACCAGTTGCAAGAATGAGGACTACTTATTTTAAGTATTTCTTCCTTAGTTTCTATGAATATGTTTGTATATATGTTAAGCAAATATATTTTTTCTTCCCTCTCTATCCCCTTATCATCAAACATAAGCTATATTAGTAAAAGTTAAATTTATATCACAATATTCAAGTTAAAGGACTACATCAAGGTTGTATATTGTCACCCGGCTTATTTAACTTATATGCAGAGTACATCATGGGAAACATTGGGCTGGAGGAAGCACAAGCTGGAATCAAGATTGCCGGGAGAAATATCAATAACCTCAGATATGCAGATGACACCACCCTTATGGCA
>NW_011444472.1:0-786 GCF_000754665.1 Bison bison bison | reverse complement strand
TACATTCAGTAAAATTCACTTTTTTAAAAAGCATACGGCTGTGCATTTTGATAAGTGCATACAGATACAGTTTTGTAACCACCATAATCAAAATATAAGTTTTCGTCCTTGCAAAATGTTCCTTGGAATGTGCTCCACTGTAATTGCTCAGCCCTGACCCCTGGAAATCACTGATGTGTTTTCTATCCTTATGGTTTTGCCTTTTCTATAATGCCCTGTAAATGGAATCATGCAGTCTGTCTCTGTTTGAGAGGCACCGATATGTTATTGGTAGTTTGTTCCTTATTACTGCAAAGTATTCCTGTGTGAATATAGTTTCTCTTCTCCCTTCAATTCTGTGTTCCAGTCTCTTCTACTTGGACTTTTAATTACCTTTTATGTAATATTTCAAACCTTCCCTGTTGCCTGAGTTCCTTTTTTCCTTCTCTGCACCAGTGCAGTGTCTGTACCCAGCAGTTCTAAGTACATATCTGTTTGGTTGATCCCTGGGGGCAGTGATGGCAATTGGGATACTTCTGTGCATGTGTAGCAGGCTCATGTGGCATATGTACAAGGTGAGTGAGCCCCTACCCCAGGGCTGAGGTAGAGATTCCTATTATTTCTCTCCTGGCAGCAAGGCATTACCTGCCAGACATAGAATATAAAGAAGGCTGAACACTGAAGAATTGATACTTTCAAACTGTGATGTTGGAGAAGACTCTTGAGAGTCCCTTGGACTGCACAGAGATCAAACCAGTCAATCCTAAAGGAAATCAACCCTGAATATTCATTGGAAGGACTGATTTC
>NW_011444471.1:0-786 GCF_000754665.1 Bison bison bison | reverse complement strand
TGTCACATCCATACATGATTACTAGAAAATTTATGTGTGTGTGTGTGTGTGTGTGTGTGTGTGTGTGTGTGCACGTGCGCATGCTCAGTCACGTAACTATTCAACCCTATAAACTATAGCCCACCAGGCTCTCCTGTCCATGGGATTCTCCAGGAAAGAATACTGAAGTGGATTACTAGGCCCTCCTCCAGGGAGTCTTCCTGACCAAGGGATGGAACCCATGTCTCTTAAGTCTCCTTCGTTGGCAATCAGGTTCTTTACCACTAGCGCCACCATAGCTTTGACTATACGGACCTTTGTTGGCAAAGTGATAGCTCTCTTTTTTAATACGCTATCTAGATTTATCATAGCTTTTCTCCCAAGGAGAAAGCATCTTTTAATTTCATGGCTGCAGTCACCATCTGCAATGATTTTTGAGCCCAAGAATATAAAATCTGCTAGTTTCTACTTTTTCCCCATCTATACTCCATGAAAAGAGTTTTAGAATTTAGGGGTTTAACTGGAACAGGGATAGTTTATTGAGGAGACTTGAAAGAACCAGGAGATAGAGAGGGTGTGAGAACCGATCAAGTCACATTTCAACTAGAAATCTATCCAGCACACACACTATTTTGTAAGGACTCCCCACACCAGATCAATCCTGGTGGGTGTACTGATTTTTGGAAAGCCATGTTATTATTACGTGGCCCTACTCTCCAACCACAGATGGTTGTGTCAGTGGTTGTTTTGTGACCCAGACTGAGAAACGGATGCATTTTTCCCTAACCCTGTATGATCATATGGCCA
>NW_011444470.1:0-786 GCF_000754665.1 Bison bison bison | reverse complement strand
TTTTTTTTTTTTTTAAAGATGCTTGTGTATGTGGTACCACTTTCCAAAAGGAGACCTTTTTAAAAAAATAGCTTATGATAAAATAATATATATATTCATATTAAGAGATCATCATATAAAATAGGCTCCGATGTTTGGCAGAAACCAACAAAATTCCGTAAAGCAATCATCCTTCAATTAAAAATAAATTTTAAAAAATAAAAAATAAAATAGGCAAATATGCAGATGTTTTTATATACAGCATCTTATATAGGATATTTAGCATACCTTGTTCAGCGATCATTCAAATATTTGAAAGTTTAGCCTCGAGTTTGCTGAGAATGTGTTAAATTGAATCTATTCATGTGTTCATTCATCCAACATATACTTGCTGAGACCTACTCTGTGCTATGTCCTGTGCTCTTTATTAGTGGACCACCATCTACTAGACAGTCTCTGTTGGGAAAGCTGCTTAGAATAGGGTGTGGGATCGGATAGAAACCCATAACAATATTGAAAGATTCAACATGCTAAGTGCCATAAGAAAGATGCGGAAAGACCCATGAGGGTTTAGAAGAGGAAGTGGTTGTTTATTAAGAAATAGAAAATCTTTAGGCCGAAGGCAGCATTTGGGCTGACCTTGAAGTCTCTGAACAGTTTTAAAATTGAGGGCTTTTTTTCAGAAAGAGAGAAACAAATATCCTATTAATGTGTGTGTGTGTATATATATATATATATATATATACACATATGATTAAAAAAAAGTGGTACAGATTAACCTGTTTGCAGGGCAGGAATAGAGATACG
>NW_011444469.1:0-786 GCF_000754665.1 Bison bison bison | reverse complement strand
TTGAAGGTGAAAAGGGAAGGGGACGACAGAGGATGAGATGGTTGGATGCCATCACCAACTCAATGGACATGAGTTTGGGTAAACTCTGGGAGTTGGTGATGGACAAGGAGGCCTGGCGTGCTGCAGTCCATGGGGTCGCAAAGAGTTGGACACGACGGAGTGACTGAACTGAACTGAACTCAGTCCAAAGTTTTTTTTTTAAATCGTCAAATGCCAGGGAAGTCAGGGAGAATAAATACTGAGAGAAAGCTATCCCACTTGATGATTAAGAATACATATTATTAAAGGGTAATTTTAGTGGCATATCAGAGAGCAATTACCTAAGATATTGGGCTATGAGTAGGTCATGAGGAAGGGGAGACAACGAAAATTAATGACATAAAGAAAAGTGCCACTCAGGTGAAGGAGAAGATTAATAAGATCAAAGGAACCTGTTTGATGATTATGACGGGGGTGGGAGGGGGTTGTTGGTTTTATTAAGGATGGGGACACCTGAGCACACAGTTAAAGGACACAGTGAAGAGGGAGGGTTGAGAGGAGGGAAGCACGCTGTGGAATCCTTGACTCTGTAGGTGAGTTGAGATAGTTAAGTACATCCCATCCATAGTCTAGTCAAATATAATGGTTTAGTGCTAGCATTCAGGTATTCAACTTAAGGACATTTGCAGTATATTACTGTAAAGAAAAAAGTAAAAGTGAAGTCCTGTCCCATTGTTTGTGAGCCCATGGACTGCAGCCTACCAGGCTCCTCTGTCCATGGGATTTTCTAGGCAAGAGTACTGGAGT
>NW_011444468.1:0-786 GCF_000754665.1 Bison bison bison | reverse complement strand
GGCTACCCACTCCAGTATTCTGGCCTGGAGAATTCCATGGACTGTATAGTCCTTGGGGTCGCAAAGAGTTGGACATGACTGAGCCACTTTCACTTTCACTTTCATAAATCAAAAGAGTTCTCATTCAGATCTTCTTTTGTGGTACAACAAAGAGATGAGTAACTGATACTTATCTTTTCCCTTTGAGGTTCAAGGGCTAGCAGCTTTATAGGAAAGCAAAGTCCTGATCATAAACCTGACTGCATCTGCATCAAAGAATAGAGTTATCCTATGCCTTCCTGCCTTAAATTCTGGTGCTCACTTGTCTTCCTTACTAATAAATGTCATTTGTGGAATTTCTTTCTTTCTTTTCCCACAATAGGAAACTTTTGTCTGTATCAGTAAACTGTTCAAGTAGATGTCTTTCTCCCCAGTGATTCCCTTAATGGCATTTGGGAGCTGGTTTGCTGTCTCTTGGGTGCTAGAAGTTGCTTCTCTTGTCTATCTTGATATTTTTAAATGCAAACCTCCTAAAATTACCAAACCATCCTTTGCTTACATTAAACTCTCTAGCTTTAGATTCTTCTCCTTTTTAAGTTGTCATAAAATGACTTTGATTTTGTTTTTGAAGTCATATTAGAATCTACATAAACATATCTTTATTATATCAATCCTGCACCCACATAAAAGCTACTTTTCAGTATGAGATAAAAAGCTAGTTTGCAAAAAGTACAAGGTTTCCTCACCTACTGGTATAGTTGCAGTGACAGCTTGATGAATTTCTTTTCTTTTCTTTTTTTTTTTTTT
>NW_011444467.1:0-786 GCF_000754665.1 Bison bison bison | reverse complement strand
AAGAACCAACACAGCCAAAAAATAAATACATAAATTAAAAAAAAAAAAAAACATACCTTTAACACAAATGGTTTAAATATCTCTGTGGGAAGTATAAATGTATTTTCCAAATCATCAGAGGGCAAAACCAAACAAAAATCATAGGAAATGAAAAAAAATTAAAAAACCGAGAAGTGAAAAGTGGCAGATATGTGGCTGTAGTGAGTGTGGCTGCAGAATGAGTAGGGTAGCCATGTGCCACCCTGGGCTAAGACCTCTTGGTCAATTACAGGAAGAGACTTCAGTTCACTGCATCTTACAGTTGATAAACCGGAATCCACACACATAGAACAGGCATGGTCCTTGGAGAGATCAAAGTGATTAAAACCACAACATGTAATCATTCACTTACCTATCACCCAGTGACACACAGCCCAGCAGCTAATGTTGAGATTTGGCCAATTAGCCTATAGGAAGTCTCAGTGTGGGAGAGAGATGGTAATGAACAAGAAGACAGGTTTTCTTACCTCCTTAAAATGAAAGATGACCTTACCTTAAGTCCATTGGCAGGAAATTCAAATAAAAAGGAAAGGGTGGTGAGTTGCAGGGGAAGACACTTTTAAAAAAATCATTCTATGGATCCCCAACTCCATCTGGAATCTTGACTGCTTTCAATTTTTATTTTACCTTTAAAAAAACAAACAAACAGGGATTTGTCTTCCTTGGTATGTGGGATAGAATTGGTTCTCTACCAACTCCCAATCAAGGACCTTTGAGCAAGTCCCTTCACCCTCCTAAGCAGGCTTT
>NW_011444466.1:0-764 GCF_000754665.1 Bison bison bison | reverse complement strand
GCCTGGGCCAGGTGGAGCCAGCTGGGGGGGCGCTGACCCCTGGACAAGGCCTGTCCGGAGCCCTTTGGAGCCTCCTCGGGCTTGAGGAGGTCTCTCAGCTCAGGCCCCCAAGGGCTACCGCCTTCTGTCCCCTGACACGATGACCTCCTCCTGGTCCTCCTGGCTGCCCCTGGGCCTTCACACTGGCTGTGACCCCCCTTGCCCACCCTGCACCCCATGTCTTTGCCCATCCACTGGGTCTCTTTCGGGCTCCTCCCCGGACCAGGGTTCCTGTCCCCCGCAGCCCTCGTGTGCCTGTGTCCCCCGGAGGCAGACGCAGCCCAGGCGGCCCCTGCTGTGCCTTGGGCCTTTCCGATGTGTTCAAATCAGGCTCTGGTTCATCCTAACCCCTCTTTGTCCAGGAGCTCCTCCCCTGTGTCCACGGGACTGAGAGGCAGCTGCCCCCAAGTGGAGGGAAGCCACAGTGGGTGCATGGAGCAAGATTCTTGGCTTCTCACTCCAGGAGCCAAGGCTTTAATTGGCTGCGACGCCAATTACTCAAAGCCCCGAGGGTCTGGGAGCCTGGTGATGGATCCGCTGACGGCTGCTCTGCTCCAGGGGACAGCCTCCCGGGCGGAGGCGCATCAGTGAGGTTTTGCCGCATAATAAGCCATCCCCAATGTGCAGGATTCCCCGGGCGGGGCAGTGGGAAAGAACCCTCCTGCCAATGCAGGAAACGCAAGAGACGCGGGTTCAATCCCAGAGTCAGGAAGATCCCCTCGAGG
>NW_011444465.1:0-786 GCF_000754665.1 Bison bison bison | reverse complement strand
GGAGTAGGAAATGGTAACCCACTCCAGTATTGCCTGGAAAATTCCATGGACAGAGGAGCCTGGTGCGCTACAGTCCATGGGGTTGCAAAGAGTCAGACATGACTGAGCACTGCACACACACATTGTCTACCAATGCATTGGATACGGGGTGGTGTAAGCATTTCTTGTTAAGGAGAATATCATGCATAATATTGATACCAAAAGTGTCCTGGAATAAATCAGAAATTGGTTGGAAAGAGTGTGCCTTCTTCCATAGCTGTATTATTTACAGTGGCTCTGAGGGTACAGGAGGATTCCCAGTCCCATGGTGTGTTTGAAAAGCACAATTTCTGGGCTGGCTGATGAATATGGGTAGGTTGAGGAGGTGAGTCAGTGTTCTGTGCTGCGTTCTCAATCATAGTGTACTTTTAATTTTTAAATTTTTGATTTAAAAAAAAAGAGCTGCAAATCACAATCCTCTCAAATAAATAATGGCCTACTTACCAGACAGTGGATGGGTAAATTGCCTTTGGCAACTTTCTGTAATCTACTTGCAATTATGAACTGAGTGATAAAGTGACAAGTAGAATCAGATTAAAAACACTCTATGGATTAACGAGTTTCTTTGTCAGTTTTTGTCAGATCTTCAAGATTTTCTTCATGGACTGCTAAATAGCTATTTTGTTTGAAATTTGCTAAGGAATTTCTTTCTTTATATCTTGTACAGTCTGGTGGGGAAAAAAAAAATAGTACCCTAACATCATCAGTAGTCCAGCGTGACTTTTCTCTAGTGCTTTGCTCCTTTAG
>NW_011444464.1:0-786 GCF_000754665.1 Bison bison bison | reverse complement strand
TATGTAATTGTTACACATGTCTGGGTTCTAGTGGTTATTTTAGAGCATTTCTGTTTTGTTTTTTTTTTTAATTATACACACATGCACACAAATGCATACACACCAGCTAAATATTTGTATGTATTATCCTTATATTATAGAGGGGAGGTGAAGGTTCAGAGTTTGAATGCTAGCCTGGTATCCTAGAACTAAATACTGAGTTTTTCTGGTTTCATATATATTCCTTCTTACATACCATCTTTCTTTTTGAACTCTTGAAGAGAATTTAGATGTTGAAATATCCATTAGCAAAATGAAATTATATCACTGAAGTCATAGACGTGCAAGAGGCAACCAATTTTATTCCCTATAAAAGCTGATAAAATAACCGTTTGCAGAGACCCCTGTCTGACCCCTGCAATGTCCACCGTGATGATCGAGAAGTACTCTAGTCCTTGTTCCATCTTCAAACAGTGCCCTGGCAAAGCTGCCTAGATGTGGTTTGCTTAGGAGTTGGTCCAAGTATCACTGCCCTGGTGGATCACATTTTGCTTTGTCATGTGTGATGTGGCTAGTCATTTCTTTTTCAGTATACTATGAATAAGCATGGCAAAAGAACAGCTAGTCTATTTTCTTTCAATTGTATTTACTATATTGTTCTAAAGCTAAAGCTTGGCACTGACCCATACAGGTTAAAGATTATCATTATGAAAAGTTGCCTTTCAAACATGTACATAATCCATTAACACAATTTTTTTCTCAGGTAGCTGGTGGCTTAGATGGTGAAGAATCTGCCTGCAATGCAGG
>NW_011444463.1:0-787 GCF_000754665.1 Bison bison bison | reverse complement strand
TGAGAAGGCACAAGACCATTTGCTTCAGAATAATGCATGCGTGTGTGTGTGTGTGTGTGTGTGTGTGTACGTGTGTGTACGCCTGGGAGAAACAGAGACAGAGAGGATAAGGCGTGTACCCCCAGGATTCCTGTACACAGTTAGTGATTCCTCGTGTGTGAATGGGCTTCTGGAGGAACCTGCAAAGCTGGGCTGGGTGAGTCCATGGAGTTGCTAATTTGGGGGGATGGGGTGAAAGAGACCACAGTGAGGATGGAAGTGTACACTTGTCCTGGACTGAGCAGGGGCTATACAGGCCCCAGACACACTCGGCCTGTCCCCATCGGGGTCCCCGTATTTCCTACATGGGGGACCTCCCACTGGCCGGAAGAGAGTGTCCACCCACTGACCCTTGAATGCATCGCCCCGCCCACCTAGCAATAAGTTTCACCCAGGGGAAGCAAAAAGCTGTGGCACTTTGACATTTACTAACTAAATAAATACCTGCTGGAATTAACTCCACCCACCCCACCCAGGAGCCAGGGCCTAAGTTTCCCCAAAGCTCAGGTTTCTCTCCTCCTCCTGTTGCTCCCTGTCCTCTCTCTCCTTCTTCCTCCAGAGAAATCACAGTTTGGAATTAGGGGCAGAGGTGGAGATGGGAGATTCTGTTTTTCAAGTGCCTTTGTTTGGGCAGAAAGTAGGATGTTGGGTCCAAATATCACTGCAAGAGAAATCCAAGTTCCCAGACACCGTACGTCTGTGTATGCACACTTGCATTCTCTCTTGCCCTTTAAATCCACCCCCCCCC
>NW_011444462.1:0-787 GCF_000754665.1 Bison bison bison | reverse complement strand
AGCAGACAAGCAGGGTTCTTCAGGCAAACCTTTGAGTATGATTATAATAATAAAAGCAAGTCAAAGAAACAGTTTCCAGATGGAGTCAGAATTGATTTCCTCCCTGAAATAATGTGGCTACTAAAAAACTTAAAATAATATATATGACTCACATTATATTTCTGTTTCATAACACTGAAGTAGAATATGAACAAATTCCTAAGGTCTTAGAAACAACCATCTTGCATTTCCAGTCATATGACCTTTGCTTTAGGTTGAGAAGCACAAAAACTGGTAAGTAATATAGACCAACTAGTGACTATAGAAAGTTAAAACATGTATTTTTTTAAATTAATTTATTTTTTATTGAAGGATATTTGCTTTACAGAATTTTGTTGTTTTCTGTCAAACTTCAACATGAGTCAGTCATAGGTATGCATATATCCCCTCCCTTTTGAACCTCCCTCCCATCTCCCCCCAATACCACCTTTCCACATTGACACAGAGCTCCTGTTTGGGTTTCCTGACTTAAACAGCAAATTCCCATTGGCTATCCATTTTACATATGGTAGTGTAAGTTTCCATGTTACTCTTTCCATACATCTTACCCTCTCCTCGTTGTCCACAAGTTGATTCTATGTTTCTCCATTGTTTCCTGTAAATTAATTCTTTAGTACCATGTTTCTGAATTGCGTATATATGTGTTAGAACACGATATCTTTCTGAGTTACTTCACTCTGTATAATAGGTTCTATGTTCATCCAACTCATTAGAACTGACTCAAATGCATTTCTTTTTATGGTTGAGT
>NW_011444461.1:0-787 GCF_000754665.1 Bison bison bison | reverse complement strand
CTCCTCAGAGCCGTTACTGCATGCACCACATCGTGACTGTCTAGGGAGGGGCTAGAGACTAAGGATTTCCCTTCCTGCTCCTCCTCATCTTGAGGAGTTCTATGGAGTCCAGTCCGGAAAGGGCTCTCCTGTGGGATTTCCAGGTGAGTGCAGATTCTGGCGGCCCCATGGAGGCCCGGGCTGGCTGCAAGCCCCCTTCCTGCCACACAGATGCAGCGGCATCCAGATGGTGGGCTATCCATCCAGCCAGACAGGCCCAGTAATCTCCAGGGGGCTCCTGGCTTGCTTCCCTCCCCACCTGCAGCCAGGCAGGAGGTCCCATGCATGCTAAGCAGGCCTGTCCCTCAGTAAGGCCCCAGGATGGAGAGCTGCGAGCTAGACAGAAAGCCAACGAGAAAGGCAAAAGCATCTTTCACCAGCCAGGTGTGCATATCCAGCCTGCTTGTGTCAGGAGGGCTGCTTTCTGCTGTCCAGGCCCCATGCCGCACCTGGCCATGGGTCATTTCTGATTCTACTGGGAAGCACAGGGCCTCTGGAGCAAAAGTCTCTTACCTGGAAGCCCCAACTTGCCTCAAGGGGAGAGCAGAGCTGGACAGGAAGGGAAGTTCAGACCAGGAGAAACACAGACTAATGCCATCTTCCCTCCCTCCCTTCCCCCTCTCTTTCCTCCCTCCTTCTCTTCGCTCCTTCGCTCTATTCTTTCCCTCCATCTAACCATATCCATCCATCCATCCATCCATCCAATTCAAAGTGCCTTGAGCCCCTGTTCTGCACCAGTTCCTGTGGG
>NW_011444460.1:0-787 GCF_000754665.1 Bison bison bison | reverse complement strand
TGTGTGACAGAACCAATACAATATTGTAAATTTAAAAAAAAAAAAAAAAGAGTCTCTAAAATCTTTCCCCTCCCACAATTTAGCTAGGGAACTTTTGTTTGAATTTAAACTTGACCGGTTGTGGTACCTGGAGCCATTAGGGGGCTCCAGATGCACAGGAATAGCTTGGAACTGGCCTCTCTGGAGTAGTGATTAGCAGCCCAAAATGATGTATTCCCTTCTATACGAATTCAAAAAGCTGCCCTAATTCCTGTTAGGTTAGGTTCGTCAATTTAATGAATTCCTATCCTAGAGGAAAGGGTTTTACGGGTTTATTTTAGACCACTGAAAGCCAGAGAGATTAAGAGAAAAATTGCTGCCCTTGAATTTGGACCTTGAAACAAGCACTCTACACTTTGTAACTCAAAGTGTTCCAAGGACCAGCTACAGAGTCTCTTGGGAATTAGTTAGAAATGCAGAAGATCAGGCCCCACCCTAGGGTTTCTGAATAAAAATCTGCATTTTAACAAGATCCCCAGGTGATTCGACTACACTTTACAATTTGAGAAGCACCGTCATAAATTACCAAGAGCCGACCCAAAGCTTTTATCTCAAAACGTTTATGCCTTCTTTCTCCCTCCTCTGTATCACCCCCACCCGCCAGAAAAACATAATATTGATCTTAAGTTTCCACTTCTCTTGATCTGTTAGGGATACATGTTAAGAATTTTTAAAACAATTTTTTTTCCTGAGGCTACTTTCTGGGGGTCATTAAAAATGCAATGGAAATGTACTACTTAGTGGCAGG
>NW_011444459.1:0-787 GCF_000754665.1 Bison bison bison | reverse complement strand
CCCTTGGACTGCAAGGAGATCCAACCAGTCCATCCTAAAGGAAATCAGTCCTGAATATTCATTGGAAGGATTGATGCTGAAGCTGAAACTCTAATATTTTGGGCACCTAATGGGAAGAACTTACTTATTGGAAAAGACCCTGATGCTGGGAAAGAATGAAGGCAGGAGGAGAAGGGGATGACAGAGGATGAGATAGTTGGATAGATATCACTGACTTAATGGACATGAGTTTGAGCGAGCTCTGGGAGTTGGTGATGGATAGGGAAGCCTGGCATGCTGCAGTCCATGCATGGGGTCGCAAAGAGTCAGACACGACTGAGCGAGTGAACTGAACTGAAGCCTAGTTCGGCAGTTCTCTCCAGTAATTCTTGGCTGGAAAATCCCATGGACAGAGGAGCCTGGCAGGCTAAGTCCATGGAGTTGCAAAGAGCTGGACAAGACTGAGCAAACAAGTCTAATTTTTAGGAGGGCTTCAAACACGGATGAATAGAGGAAGGCAGTGGTAAGAGACAGCACATACACGTTTTTATAAGATTGTGCTCATGGAAACAACAAGCACAACATTCCCCTGTGCTGACCTTGAGAAACTTCTGCCAAAGTGACATAAGTTAAATCTGAACAAGTCAGTCACTCAAGATAGTAACAATTTTTTTCCGAAAAATATGAAATAAAAAATGACACATTACCAGCAACTCCTCCTCTTGGTATTCAACAACTGGTTTTCCATCTTTACTTTGCTTTTCAATGATAGGATTCCGAACAACCTACAAATTTTGATTTAAGAAAT
>NW_011444458.1:0-787 GCF_000754665.1 Bison bison bison | reverse complement strand
CCAACAGGCTCCCCCGTCCCTGGGATTCTCCAGCCAAGAACACTGGAGTGGTTTGCCGTTTCCTTCTCCAATGCATGAAAGTGAAAAGAGAAAGTGAAGTCTCTCAGTCGTGTCCGACTGTTCTCGACCCCATGGACTGCAGCCTACCAGGCTCCTCCATCCGTGGGATTCCCCAGGGAAGAATACTGGAGTGGGGTGCCACTGCCTTCTTCATAGCAGGCATTTACTTAATGTCAAATGATCTCATCCTGGAAACAATTATAGGGAGTATATGCTTCAGAATGTACTTTTTTGGGGAATAATTACTGTAGAATAATTCTGATTGGTAACCAAGACCAATCACAAGTATGCTTGGTTCTGGATATTAAACTTTGTCTTCTTAAGCAAGATTAAGGATCTGAGTCAGTGATATTTATGTTCATTCTTCTTTATAAGCCAATGAGACAAACCACTTCTGATTCAACAGCCCTGGGAGAGACTGGACTGGTGAGAAGTCGACAGGAGGACTGCACTCTGGGCAGTGGAGGAGACTGCAAGAGGACACATCTTTGCTAGACGGTGCTTCACCGTCTGACTCTACCTCCCAGGACTCCTCCTTCTGAAGTAGTACAGAAAACGGGAGGGCAAGCAGTAGGCTGACGAGGTCCAAGAAGAATCATTAATACCACATCTGCCAGGGACTCTATCTGTCCCTGAGGGAGAATGGACAACATTTCTTGCTTTGAAGCTAAAACAGGGAAAATCAGGAATGGATGGTTCATGTCATCTTCCTTCCTTTTTTTTTTTT
>NW_011444457.1:0-787 GCF_000754665.1 Bison bison bison | reverse complement strand
TTCTACATGTTTCAATGTCACTCTCCCAAATCTTCCCACCCTGTCCTTTCCCCCTTGGTATCCATATGTTTATTCTCTACATCTATGTCTCTATTTCTGCTTCGCACATAAGATCATCTATACCATATTTCTACATTCCACATATACATGTTAATATACGATATTTGTTTTTCTCCTTCTGACTTACTTCACCCTGTAGACGTGTCCTCCTTAAAGAGGATTCATCTAAAGGTCCAAAGTGCATATGCATCTCAGATTCAGTAAAGGACCTGGCTACAGAAAAGTTCAGTGTGGCTGAGTCGAGCCTTTTTATTCTCTCTGAAGTCTCAGGTTGGAATCCAGGCTCTGCCACTTCCTGAGACCTGTGCTCTCAGTCTCTCCAGGATAGGGTCGTAATAAGGATGCGCAGCCTGACCATGGAAAATGCTTCACAGCAGCAGCTGGCTAATCTGTGGCCCTTATTCCCTTTATATTAGTTTTCTGTATTTTTTATGAAACTCACACATTTTAATTTTTTGTCTCTTTGATAGGACATCTGTTACACACACAGTGGGTGATTTGCTGATAGAAATGTTTTATAAACCAAGCTGTCTTAAATCAGGTCTGGGGAAGGAAACAGCTTCAAGGTACTTTCCTGAGTTTCTGTTTGTTTGCCACGTGCTTTTCGTGGTTCCTCCTGGGGAAGGGATGCTTCTGGGGAGCCAGGGTCTGCAGTGAAGAGGTGGTGAGTGGTGGCTGTAAACAGTCCAGTCTGTGGAAGCTGAGGAAGAAGGAAACCCATTGATGG
>NW_011444456.1:0-767 GCF_000754665.1 Bison bison bison | reverse complement strand
TTGCAGCGTGACTCTGGGCCTTTGTCTTCTTGCTTTCGGCAGTGTTTAGCTCTGTTGTCCAGGAGGGTTCCCATCGCTGGCTGGAAGGCAGAGTGGTACCTATAAATAGTTCAGTGGTTGGCCCGGTTAGAGCCTCAAGGAGCCCATGTACTCCAGCTGGCCACGGAGAGCCAAGAAATCCCGGATTGGTAGGCTTGCCTAACCGTGACGTGTGTAAGATAAACAGAGCAAAGGCCAGACCCCACAGGTAGCGTTGTTTCAGCTTCCTGCCAGCCCAGGGCGGAAGCAGAGCAAGGAGGCTCTGACACACAGGGCATGCTTTCATGCTCCCTGTCGCTGCATCAGCGGGCGGGTGAACACTGGTCCAGTGAGGGCGGGACTCCACGGGCTGCAACCAGGACCTAAAGAGCTGAGAACACCACCGGACCACTCGGAGCATCCCTGTTGGCTCGGGTTGGGGAAAATACTGTGCTAAAGTCACATTTGTAATTGATGAAAACACTACCCTATCATTAGCTTACCCGCTGGTTCTGAGAAAACAACACAGCATATTTTCAAATAGTCTTGACATTTAAAAACTTTATTTTAAAGGAAAAAGTCATCTTCAGATGAAGTGTCATGTGTCGTGGAGAGATGTTGGATGTGGTATAAGGGGGGTGACCTTGGACTTGGATGTGGTATTAGGGGGTGACCTTGGACTTGGGTGTGGTGTAAGGGGGTGACCTTGGACTTGGGTGTGGTGTAAGGGGGTGACCTTGGACTTGGAT
>NW_011444455.1:0-787 GCF_000754665.1 Bison bison bison | reverse complement strand
TCCCTGGGTTGGGAAGATTCCCTGAAGAAGGGAAAGGCTACCCACTCCAGTATTCTGGCCTGGAGAATTACATGGATTGTATAGTCCATGGGGTCACAAAGAGTCAGACACGACCAAGTGATTTTCATTTTCACTTTCACTTCACTTTCACATGCCATGCCCTTAAATTTAAAAGTGTGTACCACTGAAGGTATCTTTCAGCAGCATCAAATGCATATTGATAGTATAAATAAGCAATGTTGCAAACACCCCAGAACATTTATATCCCTTTCTTAACTAGTATGTTCACAGTTACTTTGGAAATGGTGCAGCTTTTTTGACTTAGATTGCTAAAGCATGCATAGTCAATGAACATAGCACTTAAAATAGCATCCAGTGTATACATAATGTGATACATTTCCAAAGATATATACAACAGTTCTAAGAATGCTTTTCATGTGACAAGTGCTTGAAAGCTTGCTTATTTAATGATCATGGTCATTGTGTATGATTTCCCCATAGAACACTATCTGTAGTTCTACCAGCAAGTGGCATAGAACCACCTTAGCTACGACTAAATAGATGGGACTTCATGCATACAAACATCCAGATGTCCTCTATGCACTCAGTTATTTTACAGGAGGAAAATGTTTTAAAATTAACCAACAAAATAGGGTTCATTAACACCTTCATCCCTTCACATAATTACCATTTGTGTTTATGTATACATTGAGATTTGGTCCATAAAGCAGGTTGAAGGCCTAAGAATTGCTGCTTTTGAATTGTGGTGCTGGAGAAGATTCTTGAG
>NW_011444454.1:0-787 GCF_000754665.1 Bison bison bison | reverse complement strand
CAAAGGAGCAGAAGTCAGGAGGAAGATGGTGCCCCAGGAGCACCTGGCCTCCTGCCTCTTCTGTGGCTTCCCCCTCTCTCATCTTCTTCCTTCTCCCTCCCAGCAGAGACAGCTGTTCCTGAAATGAGTGAGAACTTGTAGACTGTTTCTGTATGACAATAAGGCAATGAGTGTTAAACTCTTAAGTAAAACAGGTTCACACCCTTTGAATCAGAATTTCCACCTCATTCTGCTTCAGAAAGCAAAACAAGCAAAGAAATACATTCAGACATGTTCGTTCATCATGACACTGCTTATACGAATACAGAATATTAAAATATGAAAAGTGGCTTAATACAGCACAAACCTGTCATTTTGCAGTCCCGTGGGTTCAGAGTCTGTCACGACTCTCACTGTGTTAAACTGAAGGTGGCTCCTCTCTGGAGGCTGGGGGACCACCTGTATCCTTGACTTTTACATTTTCTCAAGGTCACCACATTCGGCAGCTCGTGGCTGCTTCCTCTGTCTTCAGAACTGGCCTCTCTTCATCTGCCTTCATTCACTTTTATCTGGACACAGTTGGGAAAAAGTCTCTTACTTTTAGGACTCATGTGATTATCTCAGGCTAACTCAGATAATCAGGGTAGTCTCGCATTTCAGGTTCACATCTGCAAGTTCCAGCAGTTGCTGCTGCCGCCGCTAAGTCGCTTCAGTCGTGTCCGACTCTGTGCGACCCCAAAGACGGCAGCTCACCAGGCTCCCCCGTCCCTGGGATTCTCCAGGCAAGAGTACTGGAGTGGGGTGCCAT
>NW_011444453.1:0-787 GCF_000754665.1 Bison bison bison | reverse complement strand
TACATGCAAATCAAAAATATAAGTGCCCAAATACAAATGTACAGAAATATGAAAATACAGTAAAATCTCACTTATCCACACTTGACTGAAAGTCATTACTTTATTAAAAAAGGGAGAGTGAAAGTTGTGGGGGGGAAATATAATTTTAATAGTTGACCACAATTAAGATTTCTTATTGTTGAGCTATTTATATACATAATATAGGGACTTTAGAAATTATTAATGTTTTAATAAGACTATTGCATTTTGACAAATTTAATACATATTTTCAACTTTTAGTAAGAAGTACCTGAATGTTTGTTTTCATAATTTTTAGGCAATATAAAGTGATGGCATTTTACTGTATATTAAAAAGAGAAATAATAGGTTCATATAAATATTCTACCCCATCTATTCTTCAAGTATTAGAAATCTAATTTCACCTTTCTTGAAAAATCTTAACTCAAATTAGACCTTGACAGCAGCATAGGCATTCAAAGACTATCATAACATTTATAAATTAATTTTGATAACTGTTTTTTAATTAATATAAAATTAATTTTGAAGCATTTTAAAGTAACTATGCTAAATGCTGAAATAGCTCACAGAATTCAAGGCAATTGTACATTTTACATTGTACCTATAATGACAAATGAAAATAAAATTCTTACTGAAATATTTTAATTCTGAAAGTTCAGATATTTAATATTCATTTTCATTTTACTAACACGCTCATAAGCTGTTTTAACAATAATGACTATTATATATGTAATTACATGATTATTTTAAGTGTAAACTACTAAGTGAG
>NW_011444452.1:0-787 GCF_000754665.1 Bison bison bison | reverse complement strand
TTATCAACAGAGAGTAACTGGTATCTTTTTTTTTTTTTTTTTTTTAACCAAGGGTGATCTGCTTTGGCACCTTTTAATCACCAAGGTCCCCAGTTCATCTTCGGGTTCACATTAATGAAGGGAGTAGTGTTTCACATTCTATGAGTTTGGACAAAAGTATAATGACATACATCCATCGTTATAATGCCACTCAACATATTTTCACTGCTCATAAAACAACTCTATACTCCATGTATTCATCTCCCCACAAATTCCTGGCAACTATTGATCTTTTTATTGAAACAGCATATTCTTAATTACCAGATGCATCATAATAGCATAAAAAGACCAAACTCAGAAGAGATGGAAATAATGACTTTTAGGGAAAGTAATTTTTGGAGTGAAAAATTGAGAAGTTCAACTATTATTTATTTCACTTTTCAGATAGAATGGTTAATCCTTAGACTGGTTAATTTTTATCCCCTCAGTATCACACATTAAGAAGGACAGAGTCAGGTGTCAAGCCTAAGATGTCTGACTTTTCCAGATGTATACTTTATCAGCATCCATGGAAGAGGTAATTGATGAAATAAACAACAAATGGAGGTGAAGGCATGCTCCAGCCAACAATGATGCTGGTGAGATTGTGCCACCAACCTGCCCAGAGGTGGGTGACTCATCCAGAGGTGGAAGTGAAGTGAAGTGAAGTGAAGTCGCTCAGTCGTGTCCGACTCTTTTTGACCCCATGGACTGTAGCCTATCAGGCTCCTCCATCTATGGGATTTTCCAGGCAAGAGTGCTGGAGTGG
>NW_011444451.1:0-787 GCF_000754665.1 Bison bison bison | reverse complement strand
TTTAGTGAGTAAACTAGTCATCTAGTTTACTGAGTTTAGTCATCTAGTTTACTAGTTTAGTCATCTAGTATACTGAGGGGAAGACAACTGGCCTCTGCTCTCTGGATAGTGTGCAAATTAATTTGCCATGCTTTATCAAGAATTCCTATGTGAAAACAGCAAAAATATTTTATGATGATACTTTCATGTAAATTAGAACTATTCTTTTTTCCACAGACAGATCAGGATAAAGAGAAATCTTAATATAAATAGTTCATCTTTTCTAAAGTTGATGGCTATATGATGACATGTGTAACAGAATGTAAGGATTTAGATGGATGTGAGAAAGAAAATGTCTAAAAATGAATTAGGAATAGATTTACAGGTACATTCTTGTTTAGTAGTGTTTTTGCTCATGAGTTTTATGCAATGCTTTTATACACAAAACTGAAAACATTCACTGACATCTTGATTAGTATTTAAATAATATACAGCTTAGTGAGTCAACACATTGGTCTTTAAGATACAGTTTTAAACTGACTTGGCAAATGATTAATCTAATCATACAATACTAAAATTGCAAGTGGAAATGAGTTAGTTTTCCATAAACAGAATCCACATGCCACACAATTATGTCAAAGGTTTGTGTTTAGCACTCGTGTTTTGTTTTGTTTTTAATGAACACATGAATTGTATTACTTAAAACAAAAGCCCACTTTCACTTCTCAATGGAAAATCTAGCACTACTCCCATTTTTCAAATCAGAAATTGTTTTTAATTGTTTATCAAGCTACCAACGGTATTCTTC
>NW_011444450.1:0-787 GCF_000754665.1 Bison bison bison | reverse complement strand
GGTCCGGAAGATCCTCTGGGGCTGGGCACAGCAACCCATTCCGATGTTCTTGCCTGGAGAATCCCATGGACAGAGGAGCCTGGCGGGCTGCAGTCCAGTGGGTCTCAAAGAGTCAGACACAAGTGACTTAGCACGCAGGCATGATGCTTTAAAAAAATTTCTCAGACACCATTATATTAAGGGGAAGCAGAGCTGTTCTCTCTTTCGAACAATTGTCTTCAGGCTTCAAACCACCTGAGACCCAGCCCCAGCCCTGTCTGATCCCCACTCCTGTCCCAGCTCACTCCATGACCTGGGCAAATCACTTGACTTCTCTGTACCAAGATTTCTCTCTAATTAAGATGATGGCAGTCGTTCAACCTGCCTCCCAGGATTGCAGTAAGAATCGAGTTTGCACAAACTCAGGATGGTGACTTCATGAGGCTCTGTGGGCACCCATGCAGATGGGAGCTGCAGAGAATGGCAGAGGAAGTGAGGGAGTGGAGGTCTGCCCTGCCCCCCACCCGAAGGGCGGTGACGAGGCAAGGGGAGGAGCGTCCTGCTGCTGCTGACGGTGGTAATGTCACGGACGACTGCAGCCATGACGATGACCCTTGTCATCTCCGAGTACAGCCTTTGTACACAGGCTGAGCAGCAACCAGGTAGAAAGGGGAAAGACAGGGGCAGACAGCAGTTCCTCCTCTCCCTGGGAGCCCACCTTGGTTGAGTGCATAATCTACCCAAGGAAACTCACGTGATTTTAAATTTTTTTTTTTTTTTTTTGCAATACCTTTTTGTTTAAATTAAG
>NW_011444449.1:0-788 GCF_000754665.1 Bison bison bison | reverse complement strand
TGAGCAGAAGACTGGGGTTCCTGCTGTAACCTCTGCTTCTTACCCACATAAAGAGAAGCCCAGTATTTTCTACCAACCAGAATTGCCAAACAGACGTCTAATTCAGGAGGCTCATCAAGTTTCAGCTGCTCCTGTATTGGTTGAGCAGAAGGCTGGGATATCAATAGTACCCTCTACTTCCTATTCACATAGAGAGAAGCCTCATGTTGTGTACCAACAAGAGTTGCCAGAGAGTCATCTAATTCAAGAGATTCAGCAAGTTTCAGCTGTTCCTGGACTGGCTGAGCAGAAGACTGGGATTCCTACAGTACCCTCTACTTCCTATTCACATAGAGAGAAATCCAGTATTTTCTACCAACAAGAATTGCCAGACAGTCATCTAACTCAAGAGGTTCAGCAAGTTTCAACTGCTGCTGGACCCCTTGAGCAGAAGACTGGGATTCCTACTGTGCCCTCTACTTCCTATTCACATAGAGAGAAACCTCATATTTTTTACCAACAGGAGTTGCCAGAGAGTCATCTAACTGAACAGGCTCATAAAGTTTCATCTGTTCCTGGATTGGCTGAGCAGAAGGCTAGGATTCCTGTCATACCCTCTACTACTTACTCACATAGAGAGAAACCCAGTATTTTGTACCAACAAGAATTGCCAGATAGTCATCTAACTGAACAAGTTCAGAAAGCTTCAGCTGCTCCTGGACCTGCTGAGCAGAAGACTGGGATTCCTATAATAACTTCTGCTTCTTATTCATATAGAGAGAAGCCCATTATTTTCTACCAACAGGATT
>NW_011444448.1:0-788 GCF_000754665.1 Bison bison bison | reverse complement strand
CTTTCCTCTGTGTTCAGACCGAGAGCGTGCACTTCTTAGCTCCAAGACAATGCGAGAGTTCTCGAATGACTCTGGCTGTGACCCTTGTTTATTGACTGAGCCTGCTCAGTTGACTCATAAGCTTTGTAAGTGTATGATCCAAGCACAGTCTATAGTATTCTGTTCTGGTCTAGTTACTTCAGTTTCCAAGAGCTCAGTGGTTTTCAAACTTTTTTAGATTTTAATTCATGCTCAGAAATAGCATTTTATTATTAGGACCGAGTACATATATACATGTGTGCATTTGGAATAAAGTTCCATGAAACAGTACTTTTACTTCTTGCAAAATACACTGATATTTTCTTCTCTATTCTATTTGACTTCATTTTTTTGAAAAATGATAGCAACCCACTAAATTGTTGATCTGACAATGTATTCTGACCTACAGCTTAAAAAACACTGTTAAATAGCTGAAATGACTGCTCTTGGTTGGGTGGTGATTTTTCCTGTTCTTGAGTTTTAAAAACAGTCTTGGAATGTGAACAAAGCCATCTGTAGGACAGGTGCAGTATTTGATTGATTTCTCTGTGTTCCTTCATTTTGTTGGTTTTGATTTTTAGTGCTCATTTACTTTTGTCCCATGAGCTAAGCTAATAAAGTCACAGAAAAGAAAGTGAGAGCTATTTCCCAAGTGTGTGTGTGTGTGAGTCGCTCAGTCATGTCTGTGTGTGTGTGTGAGTCTCTCAGTCATGTCTGTGTGTGTGTGTGTGTGTGTGTGTGTGTGTGTGTGAGTAGCTCAGTCACGTCTG
>NW_011444446.1:0-788 GCF_000754665.1 Bison bison bison | reverse complement strand
TCTGTGTTAGTACAACACCTCTCCAAACCTTTCTCAATCTCTACTATGGATGACCACTCATGCTTAACATAAGTATAAGAGCACTTCCATCCTTAATCACAGTTTGGGAGAAAAATCAGACTAGCCACTCCTATTGAAAATAAAAAGCCAGCTGCCCAAGTTAGCCCAGCCCCTCTGACTTTCACTAGAATCAAAATTTCCTAGGGTCAGACCAAAAGCAGCATCAAGATAATACCTACAAAATGGCCAATTTTAGATGTAACTAAAAATAAATTTTAGATACTGTGAGCAAACTTCCTGTTGTGTACAGTTTATCCTAATAAAAGGTGTTACAAAAAACAGATACACCTACAGCCAGAGTCGCATCTGTTAGAATCACAAACTGTATATGAAGCTCTTCCACACTCAGGATACAATGTAGCACCAAGGTTACTGACTACTCTTACATTTAGGAACTGTTTCAACTTTTGGCATGTTACCTAACCATCATCTGGAACCCTCCTTCAACTCCTAACCCTGCGCTCACATGCACTCCAGTCCCACCTATTGAGGGAAGTCTTGGACCACTTGCTCATTTGAAGACTATGATCAGTACCTCCGCCAGTCTACTTGTGCAAATTAAATAATGTACACCAAGAGCTTAGAAAAAGATATTCAGTGAGCCTTATAAAGTACCAGCTTTCTTAGTATTTTCACCATCTGACAACCTAAGAGGTCCTACTAAAATATGAATATCGTCCCTTCCAAAAGCCCATCAACCTCACATCTCAAAGCAGACATTTAGACCT
>NW_011444445.1:0-788 GCF_000754665.1 Bison bison bison | reverse complement strand
GTGGTACACAGAGCACGATGACTTCTGCTTTTCTTTTCCTTTCAGAACTTCCACAGGAATTCCTCTCATTGGTATATTATAACCCCAAATCTGGCTGGCAGAGATTCTTCCATCCATTGGAATGCAAAGGAACATAGAGAAGGGAAAATAATTCTAAGTGGCTGATGGGTAATTTGGTGTAATGTCCATGGGTATTTTTATAGTGGTGTTTCCTCTTTTTGTCTTATTGGTTTGTAAGTATGCTTTACATATTATGGCAGCCATGAAAATGTGCTATCAAGATCTCCTGATGCATAATTGACTGACAGTCCCACATTTTGTCCTTCTGGATCCATCCCTGTGCTCATGTTATACTTCCTATGGGCTACTCCCAACCAATGGCTAAGCATGGAAGAAGTTCTAATGCAGGCCTGTTACTATAAGACCTGGGATTTCCTGAATGGGGGACTTTGTCTCATGTGCTCCTCATTGGCTGGCCAAAACTTTCTTCTAACTGTGGAACAGTCTGATATATTTCTTTCCCCGTACTTCTTCCTTCCTCTCTTCTTCACAGGATTCTGACTTAGATCATAGTTTGAAGGCTCTCTTTCTCCAACTTTCCCTTTTTCCTTCACAGGAATTTCCCCCTTATATCTTTTGCATGATTAATCATGTCTCCGTGTCTGTTTCAGTTCAGTTCAGTTCAGTTCAGTCGCTCAGTCGTGTCTGACTCTTTGCGAGCCCATGAATCACAGCACGCCAGGCCTCCCTGTCCATCACCAACTTCCAGAGTTTACCCAAACTCATGT
>NW_011444444.1:0-788 GCF_000754665.1 Bison bison bison | reverse complement strand
GTGGGCTGCCGTCTATGGGGTTGCACAGAGTTGGACACAACTCAAGTGATGCAGCAGCAGCAGCAGCAGCAGCAGCAGCAGCAGCAGAGTCATGGGGTCACAAAGAGTCGGATATGACTGAGCGACTAAACTGAATTGGTTCTAGGGGGACCATAGAAAAATATGTCACCTGTGAATAGGGTTTCTTCTTTTCCCAGTATGTGACTCATTTCTTTCTTTTGCCTTACTGTACTTGGTAGAACTCCCAGTACAGCACTGAAGAGCAGTGGTGAGAGTGGATACTATTGCCTTGTTCCCATAGGAGTAAATCACATCGTCTTTCACCATTTAGTATGAGGTTAGCCACAGGCTTTTAATAGGTGCCATGTATTAGTGTGAGGAAGCCCCTTTCATTTCCAATTTGTTGAGAATTTTTATCATGAATGAATATTGAATTTTGTCACATGCTTTTTTGCATGTGAAAAGAATGAAAAGAATATGTGATTTTGTTTCTTTAGATTGTTAATATAGTGGATTACATGTAATCCTGGCAAAGTATGTTTATATATTGCTGGATTTGACTTGCTAATACCTAAAGAGTTTTTTGTATCTCTGTTCATGAAGGCTATTGATCTATAGCTTTTTTGTGTGTTATCTTTGTGAGGTGCACATTAAGCAGTGTTTAGAAGGAAATTTATAGCATTAAGTAGTTACTTAAAATATTTAATGCTGCAAATAGAAAGTATTCAAATCAATAATCTAAGTTTCTGCCTTAAAAATCTAGAAAAACATACCAAAATGAACCCAAG
>NW_011444443.1:0-788 GCF_000754665.1 Bison bison bison | reverse complement strand
TATTTTTTTTTTTTTTTTCAGTAGGACTTATTTTTAACTTTCCCAGGGAATGGTTGAGAGGCTGAGAGCAGTGTCCTTCACCTTAGGAATCCAAGGCTCCTTCCAGAAGAAGCTAAGGCTTTTCTCCCTACAGATTTACTTGTATGCAGACAGACAGACATACACTGAGTGAAGGGAGTGGTTGTTCACAGTCTCGGGGGAGGAGAATGAGAGAGGAGATGAGAAGATGGCAATTTTGCACAAATATTTATATCTTCGTTCAATGTTTAGTTTGCTATAACTTCCTCCAAACAGCATGTAATTAACTCATATTCTTGTGTAGGAATTCCTTAACTATCTTGAACAAATGGCCATTAATCCTTAGGGATTCTTCTCCCACTGTTAGACTTGGCCTGTCCTGAGAAATCTTCAGCATCTGTCTCCTAGGTCACAGTTGCACCCCGCTAATGGTTTGCTGGGTTAGGCATCCCAGGGGAGACATCCTGGAAAGGGCTCCAATTGGCAGGGAATGCATGGGTCTTAAGCAAAACCATGCCACTTGCTAAAGAGTGATTCAAACATTTCTTGTAGTAGCAGAGATTCTCTGTTCAGAAGAAACACAATGACTATTAAAATTTAAATTGTTTGTAACACACTGATTACAGCAGAATGGGCGTAACAACAGAGGGTGAAAGAATGTGTTAGTTGCTCAGTCGTGTCTGAGTCTGCGATCTCATGGACTGTATGCTGCCAGCTTTCTCTGTCCATGGAATTCTCCAGGCAAGAATACTGGATTGGGTTGCCATTCC
>NW_011444442.1:0-788 GCF_000754665.1 Bison bison bison | reverse complement strand
CGGGAGGGGTCGGCTTCTCCTGTATGGGTGGAGAGGGGAGGCGGGTTACATGTGGATTGGGATTGCGGGGGTCGTTGCTTGCCTCCCGGGAGGCTGCCCAGATAGTACCCAGAGTAAACCCATTGTCTGTAACACTCTTTCCCGCAGCACTGTGCAGGCCTGGCACCTTCAAGTCTCATCTTAGCCTTTCAATCACTCGTTCATTCTTTCATTCAGCAAATATCCACTCAGTACCTTCAAGGTGCCCAATGTTCTCTAGGAATTGGGGACACAGCAATGAGCAAAACAGGAAAGGTTGCAGGCACTAAATTCTAGTGGAAGAGCCGACTCAAGATACTTTCCAGATATGAAAAGTAGTAATATGAGGGAATTACTCTCTGAGCTAAGACCATAAGGAGGAGTCAGGCATTAGATCAGTGGGAAGGATTTTCCTGATAAGAGTTAACAGCAAATGCACAGGACATGAAAGGGCAGGTCCTGTCTGTGTTCAAGTGCGTTGTGGTCGAAGGCGGGAAAGGCTCCGGGGCCTTGGAGGTTGGCAGGGTAAGGAGCTTGGACTTTTATTCTGAGAGAAATAGGAACGGTTGGACGGTTTTAAGCTCTATAGTGACAGAATCTAATTTTTAACAGGATTCCTTGGCCTGCGTGTGAATGGAGGGTGGAGCGTGGAAAGGACTGACATGGGCAGACCAGTGAGGAGGTTCCTGCAGTGATCCAGGTAAGCAACAGCGGTAGCTCGGAGCAGAGTGGAGACAGTGGAACTGGAGAGAAGTGGTCAGATTCTGGAT
>NW_011444441.1:0-788 GCF_000754665.1 Bison bison bison | reverse complement strand
TTTTGGGCCCTTTTTTTTTTTTTTTTAAGTCTAAAATACCTTAAGTACTTGCACTCATGAACGGAATGGTTTGGTTGGAGTAGAATATATATGTGTGTGTATCTGTCCATAAGACAGCTCAGCACAATGTGATCAGGACACAGCTTTGTTCTGGTTGGTGGTTCAGTCTCTAGTAGTGGTTAGAAGAGGGAAAGATGTAAGCCAGGCCAGGGACACCCAGATCTCGATCCAAGGTTAGGTAATCCATAGTTAGCCTTTGGATTCTTTGTCTTCCACTGTTGATCCCAGGTAACTTGGATAGTTAAGTCTTTTTTGGTGATTGCTTGTGCATTTTTCCTCATCATTGTCTGTATGAGTATAAGGGTTAAAAAAGAAAATGTAAATTGTTGGATGTATGGTAGGTATATAATAAATACTTTCTTCTAGTTATTAATAATACCCGTCGATTCAAGGAATATTTCCTATGCATATACAAAACACTTTACTGAGTATTGGGATGAAAAAGGTAAATAGGAAGATATCTGCCCTCAAGGAGCTTTCAGTCTGATATAGAGATAACATCCATATACAGATAATTTTAACTGTTTGATCAGGAGGAAAGTTTGCAAATAAATCTGTTCTGTCCATTCAGCTTTCCATCTATCCGCTTTTTATTAAATGCTTTCTGTGTACAAGGTCTAGTTGTGGATAGCAAGAAGGACAGTAATAGAGTTAAATGAGGAAGAGACGGAAGGTCACTGGGAAATCATGCAACTGTTGACACCTCTACTAGAAGCTGGTATCAGCAG
>NW_011444440.1:0-788 GCF_000754665.1 Bison bison bison | reverse complement strand
TTTTTTTTTTTTGCTATTACAAAGAGAAAGAGAACTTAAGTAAAAATTGGAGGTTGCTGCAGCTGCTAAAAGCTCTCTGAAGCCCATTGAGCAGGAACAGAGCTGTTGAATAATGCAGACAAGATAATGAACAGCAGACAAATGATCCCAGGAGGCTCCCCACTGGGTAAAGGGAGTGTATACTTAAAGGCTAGATTTATTATCCTAACATCTTTTCTGGTGACCTCCAATTTATTGGAAATACCTGAGACATTTATAAACTCTGCGTTTTTCCTCTTCAACCAAAGCCAAGTGTGTTCATCATTTCTACCTCAGCTTCTTTAAGTCACATAGCAAAGTTTCAAAATCCGAAACTTCCCCTCTTTGAAAGAAAAAACTGAGATTTAGGCAAAGAGAAAAGAACCAAGAATGCAACCTTGTGATGGATTTGTTAACCGAAGTACAGACATGTTTCCCGAGACTGATGGACAGCACTACAGATAGAAGGCTTTCTTGCTTACTAGAAATTGCCAGTACAGTTTAAACCCTAAGTAACTGGATTTAATAATGCAGCACTTTACAGGTACACTCTATGCCCAGCCAAATTTGGGCTATTTTCTAACAAAGGCAGATTTGTGAGATATATAATATTCAGTTCAGTTCAGTTCAGTCCAGTCGCTCATTCGAGTCCGACTCTTTGCGACTCCACAGACTGCAGCACGCCAGGCCTCCCTGTCCAGCACCAACTCCTGGAGTTCACTCAAACTCATGTCCATTGAGTCGGTGACGCCATCCAGCCATCTCATCCT
>NW_011444439.1:0-788 GCF_000754665.1 Bison bison bison | reverse complement strand
GTTCTAGTGAGGTAGATGAACCTACAGTCTGTTATACTATATTTTTCTTTTTCTGACTGACTTCACTCTGTATAACAGACTGTAGGTTCATCTACCTCACTAGAACTGACTCCAAGTGGTTCCTTCTGTGGCTGAGTGTAATATTCCGTTGTATATGTGAACCACATCTTCTTTATCCATTCATCTCTAGAAGCACATCCAGGTTGAGAATTGTGGAATCTTAACCACTGAACCGACAGGGAAGTCCCTGATTTTTCTTTAAATAACTTACATGTCTGATAGAAACTGACGGGCTGATGTTTAAAGTATTCCGTGAGCAAAATGCAGTATATTTAGTGAATACATGCTATACTTAGGGTAGAAATGGGTTTAAATATCATTGATCTTTAATGGAACATTAGTAGATGTGACCCATGGTAATTGATGAAGATTTTATAAAGCAGTGTAATGGCCTCAGGAGTAAACTCTGGGCCGGAGAGATGGCACATAAGCCTCTGTCAGCAGTGATCGCCGATAGCGGTATCAAGGTTGGATGGATCATCAGGGAGGCTGGGGAGTGTCTGAGGGAAAGGACTCAAAGACTAAGTGTCCCCGCTGCTCCTCAGGGAGACGTCACGGAGACCTCTGTCGGGATGCCCACTGAACTACTGGGGAGGGGTGGCAGGGTCGTCCAGACTGGGGTGGCTGGGCGGCACACCCCCTGCAGAAGGAGGGCAGCCCAGCCTGCCCTTGGGACGGAGCAAGTCCAAGTCAGGGAGCCAAGCAAGCCGCCCCGTGTTCTTGGTTCG
>NW_011444438.1:0-788 GCF_000754665.1 Bison bison bison | reverse complement strand
ATACATCCCTAAGGTATTCATTGTATGTGGTAAAGTCTCTTCTGTTGCATTCTTGGGAGAATTGAGAATGGAGTCACACAAAACCAACTCTTCTATGGTTCAGATGAGGAATGCACACAGCATTTTGGAGGTTTTGATGCAAGTTCTTAGGAAAATCATTTTTGATCATAAAGTCATTCATAAGGAAGTTTGTATAAAATATTTTTCTCTTATCTATACTATTTGTGTATATATATGTTTTGGTTTTAACAAGTAGAGAAGAGTAAAACAGGACAGAGTTCCAGGGGTGGGAAGTCATTTTCTATAGATTGGTCAGAGGTACCATGTGAAAAGGTAAAATTTAAGCCAGCATTGGGAAGTAAGTGAGGAGATAAGTCATGCCGGTAACTGAGAGCGTTATTTTAGGTACAGGATGCAGAATCTAAAAAGGTGGCATGAGGCTAGAGAAGAATGACATCATGGAGGGAAGTAGGAGATGTGGTTAGGGAGGCCCTGTGTGTGGTATCTTGTAGCATCTTAAAGGCAGTGATATGGGCTTTAGGTTTTACCTTGAATGAAAGGGGAACTTTAGATGGTGCTGTGTGAAGTCCTACTTCTATGGGGCCACCCTATCCCTTGTGGGGATGGTACCTTACAGAAGGTAAGGGAAGAAGTAAGCTATTGTGATGATCAAGGCAAAGATGATGACAATTAGGGCGATTTGTGCAATATAGTATTTGGTGTGAAGTGTTTGTGTTCTGAAGAGATTTAGAGGTAAAGTGAGGATAGGCCATTTAGTCTATCCTGTT
>NW_011444437.1:0-788 GCF_000754665.1 Bison bison bison | reverse complement strand
GCTAAGTGAAAGAAGCCAGTCCCAAAGGACCACACATCGTATGATTCTATTATAACAAATGTCCAGAACAGGCAAACCCAGAGAGACAGAAAGTAGATTACTGGTAGCCAGGGGCCAGAGGGCAGGGGGAATGAGTTTGAGGTTTCTTTTTAGGGCAGTGAAAAATGTTCTGGAATTAGATAATGGCCATGGTTACACAACTCTGTGAACATATTAAAAACCACTGAATTGTTAAATGGTGAATTTTATGGTATATGAATTATATCTCAATAAAAAAAGGAGAAAAAAAAGTCCAGACATTTTTGCCCTTCTCATCCTGATGGAAATTACATTCAAGGGTGGGTAGGGGGAGGGAACCACACACACAAAGACACATGTGCACAAACGGAAATTATTATTGTGCTAATAATGGGAGAGGTGTCAAGAATGAGAGGTATGACAGAAGTGGTTGAGGAAGACTTTAGGGAGGAAGTGATCTGAAGGAAGAGGGGTTAGCAAGGACAGGAGAGGAGGAAAGACCGCTCAGGCCGAGGATCCTGCATGAGAGGAGCTTGGCAAGTAGAAGGGTCCAGAGAAGACCCCCATGTCTAGAGCAGGGGGAATGAGAGGGAGAAGGTAGACAGAAGGGCTGGGAGGCCCACTGTGGCTGGGGCAGGGGTACCGAGCCCTCTGAGTGCTCTTTGGGTAAAGGTTCACGGTGTGGGGGTGGAGAGCGATAAGCACCTACTGCAGGGGTCAAGTGCTCCCAGTCAACATCTGGAATGAGTTGGGAGGTCATTTCTCCTGGC
>NW_011444436.1:0-789 GCF_000754665.1 Bison bison bison | reverse complement strand
CACCAGGGAAGCCCTCTCATGTTTTAGATGAATGGCAAGGTTATTAGACAATTATGATGGAATGGGGAGTGGTGCTGGTAGATTAAAGGGAGATTCATGGCTGCCACCCTCAACATACAGAGAACAGAGACTTTTCTCCCGGGTGCCCCCTCCCCACTTGCTACGTCTCCATTGATTCTGGTACCCACCACACCTTCTCTGCTCTGGACAGTGCATCTGGATACACCACCTCTATCTGATGATGGAGAGCTCTCAGGCCATGGGACTCTATGACTGGGTGAGTCTTGTGATGGGCAACTCTGGCTGGAAGATCACTTAATGTCCCATAATCAGAAGCTCTGTGTTTCCCAGAGCTCAGTACGACACTGGTTGCTGTTTTTTGAATGGGATGTATAGTTCTCTATTATAGATGACATGGCCTGTGTCCAGAACTCCAGGGGCCTAGGGTGTGATTCCTCTTGGAGTTTGTCACAAACTGCATATAGTGTCTTTCGCACCATAGAGGCCTCATATACCACGGAGGCAATTGCATCGCAGCCTGTACCTGCTGCAGAGCCCGTTCTTGCTCTGGGCGCCACTGCAAGCTGACAGTCTTCCTTGTCATCAAGTAATTGGGTCAGAACAGTATCCTCCAGTGTAGAACACGTTGTCTCCAGAACCTGCAAAGGTCTGCCAGGTTGTGGGAAGCAGCTTCAAAGAGGTTCCCCAGTGACCCCTGAGTCCTGCCACACCCTCTGTGTATATTCTCCTCTCCTCATGGATGGACTGGACCTAGTGGCTTTCCTCTTT
>NW_011444435.1:0-789 GCF_000754665.1 Bison bison bison | reverse complement strand
TCTCAAACTTCCCTCACATTTTTCTGAATTGAAATGTTCAGATGAGTACTTGCTAAAAAGACACAAATATGAACAAGTGTTTGTTCAACAAAGTCCTTGCCAAAAGAGATTCATGGATAATTTCAGGCGAGAGACCTGAAATTACTAATAGAGAAGATCATGGAAGCACTAGAGGATTTACAAAATGATATGGTAAAAAATAGATGAGAAGTAAAATTGAATCTGGTTAAAGAAATGTAGAAAGTGCATGAAGAATACTTGCCAGAAGTGATATTATGTAGGGCCTTGCAGGATAATATGAGTTTTCCTTTCCAATTAGCTTGGGAGAGATGTGGAGATAGAATTTTAGATCACATCCACGATATTAAATGTACAGAGATAAGAAACTGTATGTTGGAAGAGTATGTGTAGTAAAAGAAGAAACAGAAAGTATATTGGGGCCAAATTTCATAACATATATGTTATAAAAAGAAGTAGGATAGTTACTGTGACTTCCTAGTATATCAAATTACTTAAAATCTGTTGCTATTAGAAATGATACCTATTTGCAGAAGTACATCATATCACTACTTTAAATTTTATATGTACTATTTACTTGAATATCACAAGAAACTCCTATTATTTTAAAGATTTATGTCATTTTAATGAAATAATTTTGATGAGAGTAAAATGAAGAAATCTGAAATGTTACATGTATTTAAAAAAACATGCCCTGTTACTTTGAGACTGTGTGTGTATACTGTCGTGTCTGACCCTTTGCAGTCCCATAGACTGTAGCCTGCCCAGGCT
>NW_011444434.1:0-789 GCF_000754665.1 Bison bison bison | reverse complement strand
ATAATATCTTTCAAATTAAGTAGACTACACATAAAAACTAAATAGCTGGGAAATAATACAGAAATTTTTCATAGAACTGCTCCCTTCCAAAATTGACATTTTAACAAACTGATGGATTTCTTAATATTCTGATAGTGAAATATCTACTCAAAAAACTTTTTTCCTTTTTCTCTTTAAAGTTTGCTTGATCTTAGAAGCTCATCTTTCCAAAACTTACAGGGAAATTTTCTTAGGAATATTATATTAATCAGCCAGAGGAAAAAATAATTTCTTAGAAATAGTAAGATTATCTTAACATCAAATGACTGTCTAATGTCATGTGGTATGGAAATAAATTCATACTCTCATGGTACTGAATCGTGACTCCTATTCAATTTCAGTCTTTATGAAAAAAAATTGTCCTCCAATATGCTGCTCTAATTTTATTCTCTGGGTGTTGCTTATTTGACTTGATAAATCTCTAACTTGCTGCCCAAACCAGATAAGGTAAGCAGTAGAATTTGACTTTCCTGACTCCAACATCTTCTTTCCTCATCTTTTATCAAATTCTTCATTAAAAACTAAAGTTTAATAGAAACATGCATTTAATCATTTTATATAACTTAAGCAAGGTCCTGAGAGAATGTTTATGTTTTTATTCATTCTCTTTTCAGTATTCTTGTTGAAATTATATTTAGTTGTTTCTATTTTTTCTTGTAGTAAATAAAGATAGAATTTTGTTTGAATTTCAACTGGAAAAGCATTTTGGGAAATTTACAATGAAGGTTCAATCCATAAGTAAAATCTTAT
>NW_011444433.1:0-789 GCF_000754665.1 Bison bison bison | reverse complement strand
TTCACTTTCACTTTTCACTTTCATGCATTGGAGAAGGAAATGGCAACCCACTCCAGGGTTCTTGCCTGAAGAATCCCAGGGACGGCAGAGCCTGGTAGGAGGCCGTCTATGGGGTCGTACAGAGCCAGACATGACTGAAGTGACTTAGCAGCAGCATACATCTATATTTTTTATGTATCTGAGACAAGAACATACAGGACTTTTTAAATCATGGTATGATGTTTATAGGTTCTTTTGTACTTTTATGGAAGTGTTATGGTATTATTTAATTAACGGTTCTAAAAGTTTTTAAACTTTGTTTCCATAGAGAAGTCCCCACTGATAGTATTTACATACATAACAAATTGGGATGGGAGTAGTCAGGGAGAGACCCAGTTTTTAGAACAGTACCTGTAATTCTACCCATTTATTTTCCACTCAAAAAAAAACGAAAAATCACACTAAATGATAAAGATAAAATGTGGTCCTCTTTACCAGTGGTTATGAACTATAATCTTCTGTTTCATTGCTTCAATTAGATTTATTTCTCTTTGCATTGGCCAGAATTCTTGAGCAATGTTATATAATTAGAGTGATTATAGAGAAACTTTGTCTTTATTTTAGTAGAGATGATTTTTAAGGAAGATGTCATAATTTTGCTTTAGAAAAACACTTATTTTTATCATTACAGGTGTATCTTTTCATTCTCAGATATCAAAGGACTTTGTCTTTTTGGATACAAAGGCTAAAATATTGTTAGTATCTTTGTAACGTATCTTTCAACAATCATTTGCCTACTATCATATGCCA
>NW_011444432.1:0-789 GCF_000754665.1 Bison bison bison | reverse complement strand
GAGGGAGGAGGGAGGAGGGTTCAGGATGGGGAACACATGTATACCTGTGGTGGATTCATTTCGATATTTGGCAAAACCCATAGAATATTGTAAAGTTTAAAAATAAAATAAAATTAAAAAAAAATAATAATTAAAAAAAAATAAAAATAAAACAAATGCCTCAAACTAAAACTGGGCTTAATAACTAATTTTAAAGTTTAAAAATTCCCTTTCTGATGTAGAAAACTGTGACTCAAAAAAGGAGTCACAATGTAAAACCTATGAATCTAAAGTCAGTATTTTAAGGGAATAAAAGTTTTCCATTCTTTCTTATGCTTGCATAAAGTATGATTGACCCTGTTTTATTGGATATAAATATTGCTAGATATACTAAACATTCTTTTAAAGTATTTAGCTCAAATTACAGTTTTTTTTTAAAGATATTTTTCATTTTAAATGTGCTTGCTGTTTACTTTCATCTTAAATGGTGTTAGGAAGGGGGTTGTGCTTTGCTTGGCTGGGGTTAGAATTTATGTACTAATTTTGGCTCACCCATAACTTGGCACACCAGTACCTGTGGACTCAGGCAAAGTCTCACCCAGCAGGTTTCACCTGGGTTTTTATTTTTATAGAAATTGAGTTGTAACTTTCATTCCTTATTTTTTTAAAAAACAAATGTATCAGTACATTGCTTCCCAGGTGGCTCAGTGGTAAGGAATCCACCTGTCAATGTGATCCCTGGGTGAGAAAGATCCCTTGGAGGGGGAAATGGCAACCCACTCCAGTATTCTTGCCTGGGAAATCCCATGG
>NW_011444431.1:0-789 GCF_000754665.1 Bison bison bison | reverse complement strand
GAGCCCTGAGGGCTGGGGCTCCTGGGCAGGGACTCTTATCAAGGAGAAGAGGAAGACTTCAGAAGAAGAAGACTTCAGAAGGCAGTCGTCATGAACCTGACCAGAGTCCTGGGTCGGGGGGAGGTTTGGACTGGGAATACGGCTGGAACCACACCAGAGAGGAGCCACGGATGAGCCCCAAGGGACTGTGGATCCTTTGCACTGCCTGACTCAGGTCTGGATTATCTCAGGAGACGACGGTAGGGCCGGGTGATGGAAGAATAGTGGGGAGAGGGCCAAAAGCCAGGGAGGAAGCACACCTGTGAAACTAAGATCTTCCTCCTTGAGAAGCCAGCCAGCACTGCGGATACTGCAGGTGGGGACCACAGTGGCCCAGCTTAGCCAGGACGGTTTAGCCTGCCACAACCTTCCCTTCCTCCTGCATGGTACTACGCCCTGATCTCCTCCAGGGAAAGTATATGAGCGTGGGAACAAGGGCAGGAGCCTCAACCCTGCAGCTTCAGAATTCATGCCAACCACTTCCCCTGTGCCCACTCGGACACTTCCTTCTCCCTTCTCTGCACCTCAACTCCCATAAGTCACCTGGTCCCACTTTGCTGATAACCCTTCTTTGACTCTGCAGTCTCCTCAAGGGCAGGACCGGGCACTGCCTTGTCCCTAGGCCTGCCAGCCTCTCACATTAGATCATCGTGGGGCTGGAGACTCTCTAAAGCCTCTAGGCTCCACCTCCCCAGACCAACAGAACTGACTGGCCTCTTGCCAGGAGAGGTGCCCCACCCTCCACTTGGG
>NW_011444430.1:0-789 GCF_000754665.1 Bison bison bison | reverse complement strand
GCATGTGCTATTTCTAGACTTTCTGATGAGGGCCATCCTGACGAGTGTGAGGTGATACCTCACTGCAGTGCGTTCCCTTTTCTCGACTCTCCCTCCAGCATGTGCTATTTCTAGACTTTCTGATGAGGGCCATCCTGACGAGTGTGAGGTGATACCTCACTGCAGTGCGTTCCCTTTTCTCGACTCTCCCTCCAGCATGTGCTATTTCTAGACTTTCTGATGAGGGCCATCCTGACGAGTGTGAGGTGATACCTCACTGCAGTGCGTTCCCTTTTCTCGACTCTCCCTCCAGCATGTGCTATTTCTAGACTTTCTGATGAGGGCCATCCTGACGAGTGTGAGGTGATACCTCACTGCAGTGCGTTCCCTTTTCTCGACTCTCCCTCCAGCATGTGCTATTTCTAGACTTTCTGATGAGGGCCATCCTGACGAGTGTGAGGTGATACCTCACTGCAGTTTTGATTCGCATGTCTGTTAGTGATGCTGAGCAGCTTTTCCTGTGCCTCTTCCCTGTTTGTATGTCTTCTTGGGGAAATGTCTATATAGATCCCTGCCCATTCTTTTGATTGGACTGTTTGTTGTTTTGATCCTGAGCTTTAGGAGCTGCTTGTGTGTTTTGGAGACGAATCCCTTGCCAGTCAAATTGTTTGCAAGTCTTTCCTCCCATTCTGTGGGTTGTCTGTTCCTATTATGGTTTGTTTTTCTGTGCAAAAGCTTGTAAGTCCCGTTTATTTTCATTAGTCTAGGAAATGGATCCAAGAAGATACTGCTGTGATTTATGTCAAAGGG
>NW_011444429.1:0-789 GCF_000754665.1 Bison bison bison | reverse complement strand
TGTGCATGTATATAAACACAAATGTACATATATGTGTATATATATATATATATATAAAATATACATCACATATATAATTAGACTCCATGAAAAACTGTTAGAACTAAAATTCTGTGAAGTTTCAAGCTACAAAAATTCAATATACAAAATTGTGTTTCTACCCACTGCTTATGAATAATCTGAAAGAACTTAAGAAAGCAATCCCATTCACAACTGCATTGAAAAGAATAAAATATCTGGGAAACATTTATAACCAAAGGGGTGGGAGGAATTGCACACTGAAAACTAAGATGTTGATGAAAGAAATTAAAGACATAAATAAATAGAAAGATTCCATGGTCATAGATTGGAACAATATTATTAAAATATTCACACTACCCAAAGCAATCCACAGGTTCAATCCCCATCAAAACTTCAATGTTATTTTTCACCAAAATAGAACAATCCTATAGAACAATTTGTATAGAACCACAAAAGGCCCCAAATAGCCAAAGCAAACTTAAAAAAGAGTAACAAAGTTGGAGACACTATGTTTCCTGATTTCAAACTATATTACAAGACTATAGTAATAAAAACTATATGGCCCTAGTATTAAAACCAGCACATAGATCAATGGAATAAGATTGCTGCTGTTGCTAAGTCTCTTTAGTTATGATCAATTCTGTGTGACCCCACAGATGGCAGCCCACCAGGTTCCCCTCTTCCCGGGACTCTCCAGGCAAGAACACTGCAGTGGGTTGCCATTTCCTTCTCCAATGCATGAAAGTAAAGAGTGAAAGTGAAGTCGCT
>NW_011444428.1:0-789 GCF_000754665.1 Bison bison bison | reverse complement strand
CTCAGTCATGTCCGACCCCTAGCAACCCCATGGACTGCAGCCCACCAGGCTCCTCCGTCCATGGGATTTTCCAGGCAAGAGTACTGGAGTGGGGAATTACTACCAGAATATAATAATAAAGTAAATTAAATATTTTACTATTAAAACAGTGTTTATCTAGATAAAGAGACATCCTCACCTTTCAGAAGAAAATACAGGAGAAGCTTTTTACTTTGGGATTTGATTTTAATATTTATCACAAACTAAAATGCCTTTCTAAGCGAGACCAAAAACTCAGAGGCCATATAAGAAAACATTTTAAATTTAAATGCAGAAGAAATAGTTTCTTCCAGGTTAAAAAAACACACTATAAACCAAGTCAAAATATTAATTGCAAAGTATGAAAAAATTTCAACACATTTGAAAGCTAAGGGTCAGTATCTTTAACACATACAGGCTTCCCAAATCAAGAAAAAAATATAAAACAAAATCATATTTAATGACGGGAAAGTTAATTAAAGCTCTGTCAAAATATCATATTTTCACCTGACAGATTGACAAATGCCAAAATATAACAAGTTTGATAATACACTAAATATAAAGAGTAAAGAAAGAGGTGCTCTTTCACATATTGCTGTGAGTATGCTATATCCAATCTCAAGGCAATTTTAGAATACTCCTTAAAATAAAAATAAAAATCACATGCCCTTTGACCTAACAAGTACACATGTAGGAATTTATCTTATGTATACATATTCAAAAACAGAGACATTACTTTGCCAACAAAGGTCCGTCTAGTCAAGGCTATGG
>NW_011444427.1:0-789 GCF_000754665.1 Bison bison bison | reverse complement strand
GCTATTATAAACAGTGCTGCGATGAACATTGGGGTACACGTGTCTCTTTCCCTTCTGGTTTCCTCAGTGTGTATGCCCAGCAGTGGGATTACTGGAGTTAACTGACCTTCATTTTATTATTTTTTAACTTTTCCTTTTATATGGGAATACAGTTGATGAAAATGTCGCATGAGTTCCAGGTATACAGCAAAGTGATTCAGTTATACATATGCATGTGTTTACAACATCTTACGGGGCTTCCCTGGTGGCTCAGTGGTAAAGAATCCGCCCACCGACGCAGGAGACACAGGTTTAATCCCTGGGTCAGAAAGATCCTCTGGAGAATGAAATGGCAACCCACTCCAGTATTTTTGCCTGGGAAATCCCAGGGACAGAGGAGCCTGGTGAATACAGTCCATGGGGTTGCAAAGAGTCAGACATGACTAAGCAACCACACCACATCTTTAATAGCACAACATCTTTAACAGTAAACAGAGAGTCTAGCAAATACACAGCACTTAGTGTGTGCAAGTGCGAGTGCTTAGTCACTCAGTCGTGTCCAACTCTTTGCAGCCCTTTGGATTGTAACCCTCTAGGCTCCTCTGCCCATGTGATTCATGGGTTTGATCCCTGGATCTTCTTGACCCGGGGATCAAACCCAAGTCTCCTTCATCTCCCACACTGCAGGCATATTCTGTACCCACTGAGCCATCAGGGAAGGCCATATAGCACTTTATGTATGTGTGTGTGTGTATGTGTGTGTGTGTTAGTTGCTCAGTCGTGTCTGACTCTTTGTGACCCCATGGACTG
>NW_011444426.1:0-789 GCF_000754665.1 Bison bison bison | reverse complement strand
TGGTGCTTACATGCTTCGGATCTGGGTCCACGTGCCGTGGTCCCCAGAAGCCCCACCCACTCTGGGCTCCACCACCTTCCCATCTCCTCTCCCAGCTCTGCGCTCCATCCTGAGCACCTCTTGTCAAGGCGCTTTCCGAGAAATGCTGTGCCTCTCCCCGCTCCCTTGACTTTGCCGGAGAGCACCCGGGAGGCAGCTCCAGAGGCCTGCTGGCCCCTGAGGGATCTGCTGCTGCGCTCCTGCCTCTTCCCAAGCCCTCATCACACTGCCCAGCGCAGGGACTCACACGGCCGCCTGCAGTGTGTCTGCCCGTCTCCGTGCCTTCCAGCCTGGCACCGGGGCTCAGCACCTTGACCGGAGCCCTGCGTTCACTTTCAGAAGAGCTCTGAAAGGCGGATGCCCTCAGTTCCTTCTGCAGCAAGGACACCAGGCCCCAGAGAGGCTCAGGGCCTGGTTCCCCAAGACCCCAGCCCAGCAGGCGGGAGGGCAAGAGAGCGCCCATCACTGCTCCCTCCAAGCACCACAGCAGTGCGTGTGCGCACACGTGCCCCAGCAGCTCAGATATACAGTAGGCGTTTTGTGTATCACTAATGCCAGATCGAAGTCATCAGGAATACAGGCAAAGTTTTAAACAGATCGCTGCTTGTTATTAAACAGTGATTGATACTATTGATATTAATATTGATATTATTATAATCGCTGCTTAGTATTAAACAGTGGGAAGATGCTGTATAGACGGGGAGCTCAGCTTGGAGCTCTGAGATGACCTAGAGGGGTGGGATGGGGGGA
>NW_011444425.1:0-789 GCF_000754665.1 Bison bison bison | reverse complement strand
CGTTACCATTTCCTCTCCAGGGGATCTTCCCTTCACAGGGATTGAACCTGTGTCTCCTGCATTGGCAGGCAGATTCTTTACCACTGAGCCACCAGGGGAAGCCCTGTGTATTTATATACCTGTGTGCATGTATGTTCTGTGTTTTGTGTGTAGAATATCGCAGCCCAGTGGGGTGTAGGGCTGAATGCTAAGTGCCCCGAGAAGGCAGGATCTCCTGGCACTGTGTTCATTTTTTTTCTCAAAGCAAGCATTGGTTCAGGAAAACAAGGTGATGGATTGAGAAAAAGTGGGAGCAGGGCAGGATGGGACCCCCTCCTCACAATGCACACTGCAGCACCAGGACAGACTCAGCAGATGTGTCAGAGGGTACACCCAGGGGTGTCCCCAAAGAATTCTCACCTGTTGGGAAGTAGAAATGTACGGGAAAGGCTTCCAGGCACATTTTCTCTCCATGTGAGAGAAGGTGTTCTCTAATCCTGTCGGAATTCAAGCAAATTGTAGATTTATTTACAGTTATTAAGCTAGAACTTCTAAAAGTCTCAGTTATTTTATGTTGCCTTAGCCCATTTTGTTACTGTTTGTTTTTGGAAAGTAATTAGATGCTTAAAAGCAAACTTCTACTTTCCTAAAAATATAATTCCTGTTAGTTTGAATTTACATTAGTCAAATTGAGTGGTATTTTACTGGAAAAAGGGTTTGCTGTAGCAATAAACAAAACCTTCAAGTTGTAGGTTTGACGGAAGAGTAAATATTTACAACGCTGTGTGTGTGTGTGTGTGTGTGTGTGTG
>NW_011444424.1:0-789 GCF_000754665.1 Bison bison bison | reverse complement strand
TTTCTGAAAACTTTGGGGCCTCAATCTTCTAACAGGAGAAAAGTCAAACTTGTTTTCAGCTCCTACTGCCTCTTGGGCAAAGGGGCAATGCCGTGGGTATCTACATACCCCCACCCCCCCACAATCTGATTTGTTTAGTCCCAGGAAAAGAAAAAGCAGTTTGCCATTATTTGGGGACTTGTTCCTAACAATTAGAAATTTTTGTAAAAGCCATCTTCTCTCTCAGGAAAGAGAGAATTATTTCTCTTTCAAACAAGGTTTTGCATTTTCTGTGCATAACTGTTTGTTAGAAACAAGAGAAAACATTTTCTTTCCATGTACAACAAGAAAACTATATGAAGAGAAAAACAAAATCTATTCTCCATGGAAAGAATTCTGGTAACAATAGAAGCTTGAGTCCTTTCCAGAAAAAATGTGTGTATGTGTGTTTTTCGCATGAACAGGGGAGACAGTTGGACACTTACCCATGTTAAATCCAACTTTCATTATCAGGTATTACTCAGGTCTTACAGAAAGAAAACCAGAAAAACTCAATAGGCAGAGTTCCTTACAGACACCATGATGCAACATTACAAAATGCCTTTAGTAGACCATTGTCTTTCCAAAGGCTAGACTTTTAAGTAGTTCTGTGCAGCTATGTGGAATATAAAACCCAGACTTCATGCTTCAGCCTGGCTTCCTGGTTTGACCATGAGGAAGTCTGAAGCCTCAGGGTTTCCTAGGTGGTGCTAGTGGTAAAGAATCCACCTGCCAGTGCAGGGGACATAAGAGTAGCAGGTTCAATCCCTG
>NW_011444423.1:0-789 GCF_000754665.1 Bison bison bison | reverse complement strand
GGTTTTGATTTGCATTTCTCTGATAATGAGTGATGTTGAGCATCTTTTCACATGTTTGTTAGCCATCTGCGTGTCTTCTTTGGAGAAATGTCTATTTAGGTCTTTTGCCCGCTTTTTGATTGGGTTGTTCTTTTTTCTGGAATTGAGCTGCATGTGTTGCTTGTACATTTTGGAGATTAATTAAAATTTTTATACACCCTTTATCATTTGATACTCATAGTCATCTTATGAGAATATAAAAGTATTTAATTTTATTCCCCCTTTTATAGATGAGCAAACAAAAACGTAACAGAGTAAGAAATTTACCCCAAGGGCATCATGCAAAAAACTGACTCATATCAGGACAATTCAGTTTGAATGTTTCATTTTCTTGATGCATTACAGACTTGTTTCATCATTAACTCTCTTGGTAAAGCTGTGAATCCTTTATGTGATGTGAATCATATCGATTTTGTAAGTCTGGAATTTGGAAGATGTGAAGTATTGTAATGTAACGTATTAGTCGGCATAGGCTACTTAATCCAGCGTAATGACTCCTAGATCTCAGGAATTTCACACAAGAAAGTAGTATTTCTCATCTTGATTCAGCAATAACTTGTATCATATCTGCTTGCAATTCACCAGGGAAATGAATGGGAGCAAATTACCGGTTTGAGGAGGATAACTTTCTACCACAGGAGCTCTACTCCGTTTTCTCATTTATTAATGGGTATATAAAGTAAGGCTCTTGGATCATTGGGCTTGCAAAGCATTACTGTGTTTTTGCTATTATTTCTGTTTTGTTTTGTT
>NW_011444422.1:0-789 GCF_000754665.1 Bison bison bison | reverse complement strand
CTGCAGCCTACCAGGCTCCGCCGCTCATGGGATTTTCCAGGCAAGAGTACTGGAGTGGGGTGCCATTGCCTTCTCTGATCACATGCAGGAACTTATTTAATTCCTGACAATCTTATAAATGTATGCTATTATTATCCCCACTTTTACAAATAAGGAAATTAAGCCACAGAGAGAATTAAGAGCTGATAGGCAGTAAATGTGGGATTTGGACCTAGCATTCTGGCTTCAGACCCATGCTCTTAACCAACATGCTGCATCACAGTATGGAAAGAATATTTCTCCTGTTACATTCTAAACCAGGAGTTCGCAAGCTCTGGCCCACAGGCCAAACTGGCCCACTGCCTGCTTCTGTAAGTCAGGTTTCTCTGGAAGACAGCCACACTCAATTCATTAACATATGGTCATTATGGCTGCTTCTGCGCTTTGACAGAAGAGCCTAGTAGCTGTAAAGAGACGATACGTCTCTCAGGGCCTAAATTATTTACTATCTGGCCCTTTACCAAACAAATCCGCTGACTCCTGTTCTAAACCATCACTCTAAACAGTAAGAAGTAAGTTGTTAGCCCTGACCATCCCACCAGCAGAGAAGTATGCAGCAGGCAATTGGGAATGTTCTAGAGCTTCTTCCAAGAAGCTCCCTGAGGATTGCTGTGCCTCGTCATCTCTCACCTGGCTTATTCCAAGAGGTCCTAACCAGCCTCCCTGGTTTTCAACTGCTTCATCCACTTGACACACTGGTGCTAGGGCAGTACTCTTTTCAGCACTCTTTTTTTTTTTTTTTTGGCTGGG
>NW_011444421.1:0-789 GCF_000754665.1 Bison bison bison | reverse complement strand
GTCAGAAGCCTGAATCTGTTTCACTGACCAAAATCAAGTTCTTTAGGGCCATAATCCTTCCTGAGTATGGGGAGGCTCTAGGAGAGAATTCATTTCCTTCTCCTTTTCAGTTTCTAGAGCTACTTTTCTTGCATTCCTTGGCTCATGGTCCCTTCCTCCATCTTCAAAGCCAGCAGCATATTATCTGCTTTCTTTTTATAAGCACACCAATGGTTGCATTTAGGTCTTACCTGGATAATCCAAGATAATCTCCTTATTTTAAGATCTTTAATCACATCTATAAAGACCCTCTTCCCATCTAAGACCTGCTCACTTGAAATCCTGGGCATGGGGGTTGATCTGGGAGTCTGCCTCTACCATAAGCCCCTCTGAGGAGGCTCATGAATACCCTAACCCCTGCTTCAGGCCCACTCGCCTTCTCTGTTGATGCTGTCTCTCACTTTGCTTGGGCTGCCATAACAAAACACCACAGACTGGATGGCTAAATTAATAGAAATTTATTTTCTCACATTTCTGGAAATTAGAGGCCAAAAGTTAGTTTCTGGTGAGAACACTCTTCCTGGCTTCTACAGCCACTTCCTTGCTCTGACTACGTGATGGGGAGAGAAAGAGAGAGAAAGCTCTCTTATAAGGACACTAACCCTAGTGGATCAAGATCCCACCCTTATGACCTTGAAAGTGAAAGTGAAAATTGTTCAGTCTTCTCCGACTCTTTGTGAACCCCTGGACTGTAGCCCACCAGGCTTCTCTGTCCACAGAATTCCCCAGGCAAATACTGGAGTGGGTTGC
>NW_011444420.1:0-789 GCF_000754665.1 Bison bison bison | reverse complement strand
TCCCTGTGCTCTACAGCAGGTTCTCATTAGTCACCTATTTTATGCGCAGTAGTGTGCATATGTGTCAATCCCAGTCTCTCCATTCATCCCACTTCCCCTTTGGTATCCATATATATGTTCTCTACATCTGTGTCTATTTCTGCTTTGTAGAAGGATCATCTATAGCTATTTTTAAGATTCCACACATATGTATTAATATGCAATATTTGTCTTTCTTTTTCACTTACTTCACTCTGTGTGACGATCTCTAGGTCCATCCACGTCTCTACAAATGATCCAGTTTAGAATGACAGAACTTTAATACAGATGCATTTCATTGGCCAGCCAATTACAGAGCATAGACAGGTGCAAGGAAACCCAGATCCCAACCTTTGGTGGGAAGACAGTCGTGTTTTAAAACCTTTCCTAAAACTTTCTTTATCGATAATCCAACCTCCAAGTTACAATTCCATTGCTTCCTTTAAATATTTCTTTGTGACCTTTCTTTGGTCCTCCTTTCTCTCTCTATTCTCATTTCCTTTCACACATGGGACTCTGTTTTCTCTTTATCCTCTTCCAGCCCTTGATTTGTTTATTTGTTAATTTTGCTTTCTTTCCTTGTTTTTGTTTCTTAAATATTAGCCATCTCCTTGTGTCAATCTTCTATCTTCTGCCCTTCTTTCTAGGTGTTTTTACTGAGTTCTGTAGCAGCAGTTAATAACTAGACTTTAATGGTCCATCTAGTCAAGGCTATGTTTTTTCCAGTGGCCATGTATGGATGTGAGAGTTGGACTGTGAAGAAAGCTGAGC
>NW_011444419.1:0-789 GCF_000754665.1 Bison bison bison | reverse complement strand
CAGTGTCAACCCACTCCAGTATTCTTCCCTGGAGAATCCCATGGACAAAAGAGTCTGGCGGGCTACAGTCCATGGGGTCACAAAGAGTTGGACATGACTTCTACATGTGCATAGAAAAGGTAAAGAAAGAATATCCTTATATTCTTTCATAATCCACTGAAGAAATGAAATAATGTTAACAAATAGCACATCAATTTAGGAATCAACCTGATTATATTTCTATTTTATTATGAAGAGAATATGTATTGAACTGTTAAATTAAAATAACTGGTTTGTATAACTATCCATCTTTGAAAAAGCATATACAAACTGCCACTCATTCCGGATACTTAAATCACATCAGTGAAGAACATAAAGGAACACTTTAGAAGTACAGGAACTCAGATCACGCTCAGGGCATGGGACCCATATTGATGGGGTATTCCCCCTCTTGCTGGCCAACTCTGTACAAATCTATTGACGCACATTTATACGGCATGTTTTTAAGGAGTCTTTCTTCATATGCTTTCTCATTTGATCATTAGGATAAGCCAATGAGAAAAAATTCCTACTTTACATAAGCAAAAATGGAAATCCAAAGTAGGCAAGGAACAGCCCAATGTGCCAACATTTTAAAGAAATATAGACAGAAACTGAATTTGGGACTTTTTGTATTAAACCCTTGGCCTGTATTACTACACATTTTAACAACACCTGAGGGACCCTCCCTCAGTATGGATTTTCCTATTGAAAAAAATAATAACACCTAATGGATAAACTGAAGTATTCCAGTTTGAGGCAAATATATAT
>NW_011444418.1:0-790 GCF_000754665.1 Bison bison bison | reverse complement strand
GGAACAAGCCAATAAATACACCAAAGTGCAGTGTTTGGTGTATGAGGTTCAGAAGCCTGATTTTTTGATATAGGGAGAGAGCTTCATCTCTCAAAACAGTAATTCTGTTAACAAATCCGCATGTATTTGTAAATGAGGAATGGTGCCGAATTGGTTCACAATGAGGAAAAAAAAAAAACTCACAAGAGCAGGAATACTGTCAGTCCATTCTCTCCTTGAAGGATCAAGCCTTACAAAGAGAATTAAGTTTTAATGATCTTAAGTCCTAAGGATCTTGAGATTGGTAAAAAGGGAATTGGGTGATGTGAAAATTGAATGACATACCTCTAAGATGAACTGATGGATCTATCTCAAAGTAGTGATAATTTTATGACTGGGACAGGAATGTTGTAGATGCACTGGCCAAAATCCTATGTGGTTATCTCAGTATTAAAAATGGCTTTGTCAGTAGCACAAAGCTACAGATAAGGCTTTTGGTTATCCTCTCTCAAAAACAATGAAGTCTGCCAATATAGTGTGAATCTTTGATTTCTATACTCAGTAGCCACCCAGTCTCTTTATATTTGACTTTTTCTTACTGAGCTATGATCAAGTATTTATTCAAGCTGTAGCCTTATCTCCAAGGCAAACAATCTATTTCTCTCTCTTTTTTTACATCATTCTGCCTATTTTGTTGTTGTTGTTGTTGTTCAGTCATTCAGTCATGTCTGACTCTTTGTGACCCCATGGACTACAGCACACCAGTCTTCCCTGTCCTTCACTATCTCCCAGGGTTTGCTCAAACTCATGT
>NW_011444417.1:0-790 GCF_000754665.1 Bison bison bison | reverse complement strand
GGAGGACTGGAAAGGATGTGTGCTGTGACCTAGGAGGACTGGAAAGGATGTGTGCTGTGACCTAGGAGGACTGGAAAGGATGTGTGCTGTGACCTAGGAGGACTGGAAAGGATGTGTGCTGTGACCTAGGAGGACTGGAAAGGATGTGTGCTGTGACCTAGGAGGACTGGAAAGGATGTGTGCTGTGACCTAGGAGGACTGGAAAGGATGTGTGCTGTGACCTAGGAGGACTGGAAAGGATGTGTGCTGTGACCTAGGAGGACTGGAAAGGATGTGTGCTGTGACCTAGGAGGACTGGAAAGGATGTGTGCTGTGACCTAGGAGGACTGGAAAGGATGTGTGCTGTGACCCAGGGAGGCAGTGGATAGATGGAAACTGTCTCACACGTAACAACTATCTCATTTTGACTCTCTTCTTAAATTTCCACTCAGGGCACCCCAAAGACAGAAATATTTTTTTTAGACTAAAAAAAATGTTTTTTAGTTCTATCATTTTTGCTGTTGTTTTCCAATTCATTAATTTCTGCTTCTATCATTATTATTAAATGTTTCCTTTTTTGATCTCTTTAGGGGTAATTTTGTTGCTCATTTTCTAACCTCTTAAATTGGATGCTTAATTATTCAATTTTTTTTGTAAATGTAAGTATTCAAGGTTAAGACTCAGCCTTTAGATACAGATGCAAACTATTTTGGGCTTCCCAGATGGTACTAGTGGTAAAGAACCTGCCTGCCAATGTAGGAGATGTAAGAGATGCAGGTTCCATCCCCGGGGTGGAAAGATTCCCTGGAGG
>NW_011444416.1:0-790 GCF_000754665.1 Bison bison bison | reverse complement strand
TTTGAGGGAGGAGTCATTATTCTGTCTACCACAGTGTCAGTGAACTTGGTCAATGCTTTAGGTTTTCATCTTCACACCAGTTTATAAAAATGTATAAATTAATATTTGGAAATATTCCAAATTTCCAAATTTCACGCCACATTTTCATTCTTGTTTCATGTTTGTCCCAAGTTGGTAACACAAATGTTACAGTGACAATGGATGAAGTTTTCTCCCTGGTTCATACAGAAGTAAGAGCAGAACTGAGCCATGAGAAGGCCATGACTGCAACAGAGTATCTACCATGAAGATATACATATGGTTTGGGGATCTTACATGTATATATTGTAACAGATTATAAGCAATATGCAAAATCTTCAATGAATAATTTATCTTTCCATCCTTAAAGTATTTTAATACCATTTCAAGGATAGTTTATTAACTTAAAATACAATAATAATTCTAGAAATGATTATTCAGATGATTGTTCATCATGTTCAATTTCAAAGTAATTAAGTAGATATAAAATAAGCTATTACATCTATTGCTACTAAAGCCAGTATCACCAATTTAGTTTATAAAATATCATCTATCACAAAATATTAATGGTGCTAATTAGAATTTTATTGGTTATAGTTTTACATTGATTTAATTTGTAACTGGGTTGGGGCTTTATGGTAGTAAAAGCTCTATACACATAATATTTATTACCAGTTAAATATATTTATGTAAAACTGCAGTTTTGCCTTTGTACTTGAGAATAATTCTCAAGATTGTACTTGAGAATAATTCTCAAGATTGTACTTGAGAA
>NW_011444415.1:0-790 GCF_000754665.1 Bison bison bison | reverse complement strand
CCCAGGGGGAGGGAAGACATCAGGACACCCAGAAACTTTCCCTCCCTGCCCAGAGGCCAGCAGCCTTTGAAGTGGGAAGGTTTGGCAGCAGGAGGAGAAGGGCCAGGGTATAATTAGAGACGGAGGTTTCGCTCTCTCACACTCACGGGAAAAGCAGCCGGACTCCCAGGACAGAGGCTGGCTCCTCATACAGGAGCCTGGGCAGGGTCTCCCGGCTCCACGGCCACCCTGGCTTCCATCCCTGAGAGGGCAGGTGGTGGGACCTGCTCCCTGAGGACCACCTACCTGCCTCGTGATGGAGAAGGGAGCAGGCAGAAGGCGGAGGGGCTCCTGGCAGCGCTCCCCTCCCTGCTGCGGGGGTCAGCTCAGGGGGCGCCGCCCTCATGTCCCAGGGTCTTTCCACCTGGGGCCCGGATCCTGTTTCTAGAACAGAGTGGGGGGAGCCCCTGGGGTGTCAGGCAGGAGTCATGGTCAAACCCTGCTGAGTGTCATCCCCAGAGAGCAGGATCCTGGTGGAGACCAGGGCACCAGGGCTGTGCCGGCCAGGTGTACTCTCTCCTGGTACTCTCTCCCGTACTCTCTCTCCCCAAACTCTCCTGGTACTTACTCTCTCCTGGTACTCTCTCTCCATACTCTCTCTCCTGGTACTCTGTCTCCCGGTACTCTGTCTCCTGGTACTCTCTCCCTGTACTCTCTCCCCATACTCTCTCCCTGTACTCTGTCTCTCCTGGTACTCTCTCTCCCTGTACTCTCTCCTGGTACTCTTTCTCTCCTGGTACTCTCTCTCCCT
>NW_011444414.1:0-790 GCF_000754665.1 Bison bison bison | reverse complement strand
TAGCCATACCTTTCTCTAGGGAACGTTCCTGACCCAGAGATTGAACCCACGTCTGCTGCCTTGCAGGCAGACTCTTTACCATCTGAGCCACCTTATCCTTTTATTTTTAAATTTATTCTCTTTTCAATAAGATGGTTTTGAATTTTGATACCATAAAAATTACCTTATGTTGATTTCAAGTATACGATGCAATCTGTTTGTTATTTTTTATTTCAGAATTATTTAAACATCTTTGTATAAAAATTAAGATGAGCTTATAAAAGTGTTCATATAAGATATGTGTGCATAAGAAGATATATATATATACACACACATATGCACATATATATTATACTATTTTTATATATGTAATCTCGCCCTCTGCCTCCAGTCAGATTTTCCAGAGATAGTATCCTGAGAGTATTTGGGGTTAATATGGAGACCTTCCTTCTTTCATCCCTTTATTTACTTCCTTTACTTTTTCCTTTCTCTCTCTTTTTTCTCTTCCTATCTTTTTCATTGATTCTGTCATTAAATATGTGAGATGTTAATACACTCAAAACCTGCACTTGTTTGTACACTTGCTGTGCCACGAACCATCTTCTGTGTAAGTGAATACTGTCTGTTTATTGTTTAGTATAAGCAAAATCTTTTGTGTATATACCCAACAATTTATTTGACTATTCCATTTCAGATGAATATGCAAGTTGTTTTTTTAATTTTATTTTATTTTTAAACTTTACAATATTGTATTAGTTTTGCCAAATATCGAAATGAATCTGCCACAAGTATACATGTGTTCCCCATCCTG
>NW_011444413.1:0-790 GCF_000754665.1 Bison bison bison | reverse complement strand
CATGATACTGGATGCTTGGGGCTGGTGCACTGGGACGACCCAGAGGAATGGTACGGGGAGGGAGGAGGGTGGAGGGTTCAGGATGGGGAACACGTGTATACCTGTGGCGGATTCATTTTGATGTACGGCAAAACCAATACAATATTGTAAAGTTAAAAAATAAAATAAAAAAAATAAAAAATTTAAAAAACCAACAAAATAAATATACATGTGTGTATATATATCTGAGTCAGTTTGCTGTACAGCAGAAATTAATACAACATTGTAAATCAACTATACTTCAATAAAGTCAATTAAAAAAAGAAGAAAACACCAAAAATATTTAGAGCTTTTAGACACAGCGTGAAGACCCAGAAGTGGAAGGAAGAGAGGAAGAAATGAATCTGCGGTGAGAGACAAGTGGGCTTGGCTGAGGTCCAGGCTGAGGGCAGAGATGAGAGAGAGGAAGACAGATGAGTCCAAGAAAGCAGGAAAGAAGAGGTGACAGGGCCCAGGGAGTGGAACATATAATCCCATTTTTCAGGATCACCACAATTCAGAGGAACATCAGAGCTAACATGAATGATGAAGACTAGGGAGATCCAAGTACTAAAGGGAAATTCGATAGGGAAGTTCAGCCCATTGACACGTCCATTCTGTGCGCAAAGGCACTGAGCAGAAATAGGGGTCTGCAGTCAGAGAGGAGAGATGCAAGTGCTACAGCAGAAAGCATCTCGGGTAACAGGAAGATGGTGACTGAGCATGATGACCACCATCAGCAACCGACAGCAAAGGGGGATGGGGCCCCGTG
>NW_011444412.1:0-790 GCF_000754665.1 Bison bison bison | reverse complement strand
CTTTTTTGGTAAAATATAGATAAGAACTCAACCTTATAGGGTTTTTTTTTTTTTTTTTTTATGAAGATCAAATGAAAAAATGTGAAGCACTTGGTTTAGTAATTATTTTTTCACATTCGGTGAAATGATAGCAGATGGTGTGAGAATGGTGTGAGGAAGATAGAATCAAGGACGATGCCCGGGTTTCTGGTGTGTGATTTGGTGGAGAAAGTTCAGGGGATGACCTCAGTGTTGGATGTGACATTGATGAAGTTCTTGTGAGACTCAGAAGTGGAGAGATGTGATACGTGGGTGGATTCTAGGCCTAGAGCTCCAGGGCGGGTCTGAGTGGGGCACCGGCTGGGGTTGATTGAATGATCTCTTCACCTCTGTCCTGCTCGCACCTTCTTTCCCCACCATCACCTTCAGTCAACATTAATAATCCTCACAACTTCCTCCATAGAAGAATAACATTAAACATATCCAAGGAATGTGGGAGAGGGAAAATACTGTATTGCATGTGGGCTGAAATGTTCTCTTGACAGTTTTCGGTTCTTGACAAAGTTTCTTTCCAGTTTACCATTTTGGCCTTTAGCCAAAAGAAATGAGTAATTCAACATTTGTTTATATCAAGGGCTGAAAAAGAGAACCACTCTCTTAAAACATTCTATCTTTCTTCCCCTTTTGGTTAACTTTTTCTGTATCCCATCACTATCGCTTTTAATTCTAAGCAGATACTCAAAGTGAATTGTTGTTAGGAATGAACAGCCACACTTGTGTGTGTGTGTGCATGCGTGTGTGTGTGTGTGTG
>NW_011444411.1:0-790 GCF_000754665.1 Bison bison bison | reverse complement strand
TCATAGGAGATAAAGTATATGAAAGTTCTTTGTAAGTTTGCTCAAAAGTGTTAGCTAATTTAATTAGCTAGAGGTCATATTCCAATGTATTTGACATCTACGTTCTTTTTCATTCTCATTTAGAGTTAGGAAAAGTCATTCACTAATCATAAGGTTATTATTAAAATTTGTTTATAATTCAAAGGAAGCAAATGTTAATCAGACAAATGAAAAATGCTACAAATTAGAAGTAGGAACACTTTCCTTCTGGGATAAGTAGGCATGGCATATGGGAATTTTGTGTTAGGTGATTGTAGTAATAATGATAGATAATTAAATTCATGTGTTCAAGTGGCCTCATTTTTATCTGGTTCTATGTGTTCACATGAATACTTAAAAATAAGCATTTTAAGATAATATTATTTTCCTGGTTATGTTATAATTTATTATCATAAATTATGTTTGTCAAAGTCCGATAAAAATACAATATAAACCCAAGTTGTATTTCATTATTATTACATAAATTGAGAAAAGTAAAAAAAAAAAGTAATATATCATCACCTTCATGCTAAAAAACCAAGTATATACATAAAGTCTCTTGTGAAATATCTTTGTAAGGAAATATGTTGCTTAAAAACACATTCCTAAATTGATTAATCCATATATTTTTATTTAAATAAAATTATCACAAATAGGCCAAATTAAGAATTACTTAAAAGTATATTCTCCTACTGGAACTAAAAAAAGTAAAAACCATTTTTCCAAAAGCTTTTTTTTTTTTTTTTGCCACCGAGTTTGTTCAAAATAAATC
>NW_011444410.1:0-790 GCF_000754665.1 Bison bison bison | reverse complement strand
TCACCGATTCAATGGACATGAATCTGGGCAAACTTTGGGAGGAGCCTGGTGTCTTGCAGTCCACAGAGTCACAAAGAGTCAGACGTGACTTAGCGACTGAAAAGCAACAAGGTTTTATAATAGGGTGGGGGTAAAGGCTACTTTAGGATTCTCTGGAGTCCTACCTCATAAGCATTCCCTATTGTAAGACCATATCAGGAAGCCTCCATCAAATTCCTCTTTACAAAAACTTCTGTACACAAGGTTGCCTTTCTAGAATGTGTCTGTAAAAGGACAAGGATGTCATATAACTATATGTCCATGTATCAAAAATAATTTTAAAAAATGCATTATACCTATGGAGTTCACCAATCAGCAAGTTTTCCAGGTTATTTCTCTTTCATATATCTCTAATTATAACTCTCTGGGAGAATATCAAAGATAAAGCAATGAATGATAAAACCGGATCCAATTTAAATTCCTCTGAAAGTCATTCTAGCTTCACTTGACAAGCACTGGCCTGCCAAGCACTGTTCCCCTTGTCTGCCTGTCACAGAGCTGATGGAAGGCGTGAAGCCTGTGTACAATGGCAGGTTTTCTAATGTACTTTGAACAGCTGACAGCCACAAACCTCAGAGGATTCCTGATTGAAGGATGTCGACCTAAGAATAACAGCCACGTGAAGATAATTTCTACAATAACTAATTTATTCTATTAGATAAATCATTTCCTGCTTTCCCATCCTTTACTACTTTTTTTTTTTTTTTAATGTGAACACAGGAAGCAAACCAAAGCAATAACACGTGATTGG
>NW_011444409.1:0-790 GCF_000754665.1 Bison bison bison | reverse complement strand
TTGCCATTTCCTTCTCCAATGCATGAAAGTGAAAAGTGAAAGTGAAGTCGCTCAGTCGTGCCCGATTCCCAGCGACCCCATGGACTGCAGCCCACCAGGATCCTCTGTCCATGGGAGTTTCCAGGCAAGAGTACTGGAGTGGGGTGCCATTGCCCTCTCCAGACACAAGGCTATACTACCCAACAAAAGCATAAGTAGACAGAAAAAGCTTTCTAGCCTGTTTTAGATAATATCATTGACAGGGAAATGTTTCAGATCTGAATTTTTTGAGGAGAGTGAATTTATTTTAATGTGACAGTTCTACTTTTAAATTGAAGTAAAAAATGCACCTCTTTATGCCATGATCATTTGGCTATGGAGAGGCAGTGCTAAAACTTGATAAATTTTAGCTTTCAGATCTGAGCATCTAACTTTGGCACAAAAAGCAGAATGTGAGCATGAAGTCCTGGCATTAGAGCAACAAAGCCGCAATTCTAGTGCCAACAGCAAGTGCACATTTCAAGCCCTATCCTGGGAGCTGGCACATGATTTCAGAAATTCATTGCCCTCCATCTGTGTATTGTTCAGCTCCCTGGTCAAGCAAGAGGTAGAGCTTCAATGACACAAATGATGTCCTGTGTTCTCTTATAATTTATTACTCTGAATTTTCAGAACAAAGGTCATATTCAGTACAGACCTATAGGAGTTTGCTTTCTTTTACTTTCCCTTTTTCTCATTATACTTGGCTTTTTCTTTTATCTTGGGACTCGGCTTTCACTAGAGTTGGAAATAAATCTTTTTTTTTTTTTTT
>NW_011444408.1:0-790 GCF_000754665.1 Bison bison bison | reverse complement strand
GAAAGTGAAAAGTGAAAGTGAAGTCGCTCAGTCGTGTCCAACTCTTAGCAACCCCATGGACTGCAGCCTACCAGGCTCCTCCATCCATGGAATAGGTCTGTTAGCAAGGCCTAATTTGTGATTTTTCTCCCCTTGGCCGACTTCCCTAGAGCAAGCCCAGTCATTAGGCCTCATTTATATTGGTGCTTCACCTGTCATAGTGATTCAAGAAATGGTTGATGTGACAGAGGTGGCTGTTGTGTGCTTCAACTCTTTGTGGAAAGCGTTTTTTAAAATGAGTATTATCTTTAGATATTTCCTATGCACCTTTGTCCTACTTGCTTATTCAAAGCTTTAAGTGTTGCTGCTTATTGTCAGATCAAATAAAGGTCACTAGGAAACCAAAGCTGGTAAGTCCCACTTCCCCTTTGTAGCCACAGGGCCTGTATGACACTCAGCAGCCGTCAGAGCATTTCACACTTCATTGAAAAGCCATAAAAATCATTCACAAGTTATACTGAAAAGTTTTACTTAATTACAATTGTGTTTTTAGCACCTGGGGTTTTAAAACTATAAAAAAGAATAAGGAAATTGTGGCCCCAACTTAGCAACCAGAAGTAACTGTGCCTTTCTGGGCCTCGGTTTTCTAATTTTTAATCAAGATAGTTATGATTTCATTATTGCATTCAAAATATTGTTATAGGCACTGAAGGGAAGGAAAGATCATTTTAATTTTCCTAAGCCCAGAAAATATTTTGGATAGTAGTAATATTTGAGTGGATAAGACTTCAGTTTAAGTATTTGGAGGAGG
>NW_011444407.1:0-790 GCF_000754665.1 Bison bison bison | reverse complement strand
GCTTCTGCCAACTGGCGTGGAAGAAGCTGAAGGGTCAAAAGGGATCCTCAGCTGGTGAACCCCATCCTGAGTGCTCTGGCCTCCCCCTTCTCTCCCCTGCCCCCAGCGCAGACTTTTCACTGTTGAAAGATCCTCTCCTCGTTTCTGCTGTTCTGCTAACCCTCCCTGAGGGTGTGGATCTCACACACCATAGCTCACACGTATCTCTCACACTGAGCTGCCCTGATGGGGATCTCACACCCCATAGCTGTAACCTCTGCATCTTCCTGACTTTGAGGCTGTCTCCTGAGACTCCAGGACGGCCTGTGCAGACCTTCTCATCCTCTCCCTTGTGCCCTTAGACTTTCGTGTCCACCAGCTCTTTTTATTTTTCACTCTGTGCTACATTTTTAATAACTTCTTAAGGTCTATTGTTCATGTGTTAATCTCGGTTTCTGCCATTCCTAATCTTTAGGTTATAGCAACACAGAATGTGATCTTAATGTACCTGTTTGGTTTCCAGAGGCTCTCCTGGGTCAGTCTACAGCCTCTTAGGGACTGTTTGCTCTTCCTGGTCCCTGGTCACATGGTCAGCCTTTCTCTGAGCTGCAGACACACTGAACAGGCATCCAGCCCAGGGGCTCTGTAAGTCCACTCCCTGGAGTCTGGACTCTCCTGGCCCGTGCTCACTAAATCCTCGTCTGATGTTGTACCTGTCTTGTTTATGGTGAACAAATGGCACCCCCACTCCAGTGTTCTTGCCTGGAGAATCCCAGGGACGGCGGAGCCTGGTGGGCTGCCGTCTGTGGGG
>NW_011444406.1:0-790 GCF_000754665.1 Bison bison bison | reverse complement strand
TAGTTGTTTCTTTGGCGGGGGGTAGGGGAATGAGGGGGTGGGGCTGGAAGAAGTTGTTCTGTATGTAGCTTAGATTCAGTGTGTCCATGGAAGGAAGTTCAGGATCCTCCTACATTGCCATTTTAACTGCAGCCTATGAAATTTTGAAATAGTGGAGGAATACAGTTTAAATATGTTTGTTTAAAATGGGAAGTTAATCACTAGAGAAATGGAGACAGATGGAAGAATGTCAGAATGTAAAAGAGTGGGAATGTCACAGTAGAACAAGGTGGGAAAAAAGTGAAATAACACTTCTACATAAACAGTAAACATAAAATTTAAGGAATGAATCCTGCTTAGCAATTAATATATTAAATTTTATTAAAAGGCTGATTTTTCTTACCAAGATTCAAGGAATATCAAATTGAAAAGAAAAAAATCTACATATTTTTAGGAAACATGTAGAACATAATAATACAGGTTAAAAATAAAAAGACAGGAAAAGATATATATATATATGAAGGAAATTGTAGTAAGGCAAGGACAGTATAAATGCACTAAAATGCCCATTTGGAAAAGAGAAGAGGAGACAGAAACTTATTGATCTGTACCAATTATGAAATCCTTCTGGGCAGACATTGTGAACACTTGCTAAACTGGAGGATGGGGGAAATTCCTTGAATAATTAAGTGTTTTGTTTTGTTTTTCTATTTGGTCTGATCTTCTTTTTCTGTTATTCTCTATCAAAATATCTGAAGTTTGTATAGGAGTATATGCCTACTCTTGGGTCTCTGTAGCTTTTTCAGCTTGT
>NW_011444405.1:0-790 GCF_000754665.1 Bison bison bison | reverse complement strand
TCAGTGACATTAAAATGAGAGCTTATATGTAATACAGCCATAATTATAATCCACAATATTTATTTATTGTACTAATTTTGTTTTAAAGATAACTGAAACTGCTTAGATGGTATCTTTAAAAGGTGATAAGAAGAAAACTGGTTTATCCAATGAAACTACTAATATAAAAACTAATTCACAATGAAGAAATTATTTAATGGAGGTATCTACATTTATGAAGACTAGGCAGAAATTTAGGCAAAGACTGGGCTAAAAGTTTAATTTTTTTCTGTATTATGTGCTGAAGTAAGAAATGTACAACTTATTAATTTCATTTAACCAATTTTTATTTTCAGTATATTTTAAATTCTACAAATCAAACAATGCTGGCTCCATCTGGTGGGCAAAATAAGCCTCTAGAACTTCATGAAAATTAGTCAAAAGTGATTAAATAATTTAGGTACTATGTGAAATAATATGTTTCAATATTGAATACTACACATTGAGGTATGCCTCAACATTGAATGTTAAGTGGAATTATCTACACTTACACAGATGTAAAACATTTTTCTTTCTCTGTTGTTCATCCTAGCCTCATTTCATCATGTTATTTTGGAGCTTAAAATAATTCTCCAAAGTAATATAGACTACCTTCCTCTGTGTTTTTCTATCAGATGATTTAAGAAATATAAAGGCAACACATTATAATACAGTTAAATTTATCCACATTTTCAGACTGTTTTATATTTTCATTTGGAATATAACTATATATATATATATATATATTTTTTTTTTTTTCCCCCATTTAGGC
>NW_011444404.1:0-791 GCF_000754665.1 Bison bison bison | reverse complement strand
TGGAGCCCAGGAAAATAAAGTCTGTCACTATTTCCATTTTTTTCCCCATCTATTTGCCATGAAGTGATGGGACCAGATGCCATGATCTTAGTGTTTTGAATGTTGAGTTTTAAGCCAGCTTTTTTACTCTCTTTTATTTATTATATATTGCATTATATATTATATATATTAACACTAAAGCTTCAATAATTTCTAAAACTCAGTCTGCCTAGTTTCTATCACATAATGTTTGATTAAGTGCTTAGCAGTAATATAGTGTCCAGGAGACTCTTGTGTTAAAATTTACTCTTAATGCTTAAAATACTCTTGATCTGTAGCCTAACAGACCTGTTCACTTTAGCTGTTACCATTTGTGTGTGGAATGTGATACTTTTTACTTTTTGGTTTCTCCAAACCAGTTTCCTGAACACAACTCTTTGGTGATGATTTATCCACTTAACAAATATTTACTGAGCAGAGACTAGCAATGTTGTCTGCACATGGATCTCTCTTTAAAACAAAGAGACATATGTGCAAATAAGGGCAATGAAGGGTTAAAGTAGTATGCTAGACAGCCTTACAGAGTATTATAAATACACAAAGAGAAGTGAGGGTTCCAATCCTAATTCTATAGAAAGGCTTCTTCAGTAGTATATGTCAATGAAATTCTTGTAGTTTGCTCACTAAGTAGAAAGAAGGGCTTTCCAAAAAAAAAAAAGAACTGAATGAACAAAGGCTAAGAGGCTAGAAACAACATCCAAACCCCTGAAAGGATTAAGCTGTTCAGCACAAGGGGGACATCAGGTGTGTGG
>NW_011444403.1:0-791 GCF_000754665.1 Bison bison bison | reverse complement strand
CCATATATATATATATATATATATATACACACACGTATATATATAGTAATCACTACAACATATTTTTGTTTCTATTTCAGCCTATAACTGGGTGGAGAAACCAAGATATTAATTTTTTTTTTTAATTCTCCCTTGAAGACAGTGAGGGAATAGATTGAATGTGTTATTAGAAAGCACAGAATTGGCTTGAGTTACTGTAACCTTTACCAGTCACTGAGGAAGAAAAGCTGAAAGACTACATTTGAAACAAAAAAAAGAAGACATTTCTATATATCTCACCAACATCACTAACTTAGAACTGTCTACACCCCCACAAAGCCAGAATAGTTATACCTATGTATGCACATGGGTGATCATTTAAATACTTCCTACTTAATGCAAGGCACGGCTTGTCTTATCTACCTAGTAATTGAATTACTATTAAGCCTTTATTACTAAAGTCATTTGGGAGTAAAGTCTTCCATTATAGTCAGTTATTCAAACACTTAAACTCCAGACTCATATATTCCACCTCTACTCATCGTTTCTACAAGCACAATAGCCACTTTAACTTAGAATGTTCCAAAGTTAACCCAACATCATCATGTTCTACCCATTGCCACCCCACCTCAGTTGACAACTTCACCTTTCTAGAAACTCAAGGTCAAAATCATTGACTCCTTTCTTACTCTCACACTCCACATTTATTTTTTTAGTAAATTGTATATGTATATACATACATATATATACATACATACAGGCTTCCCTGGTATCTCAGACTGTAAAGAATCCACTTCCAATGCAGGAGACAT
>NW_011444402.1:0-791 GCF_000754665.1 Bison bison bison | reverse complement strand
TGTGTTTATGAAATGAGCCAAATATATGATCTGCATGTGAATATAATTCCTTTCAACTAGATGTGCATGAATGTTAAAGTGTCGTCTTTCACTTAAATCTATCAGGTTGATGTCAGAAGAAATCATCATATCATCTGGCCTCAGTATTTTTCCATTTCTCCCAACTAAGCCTGCTCACCACTTCCCTAATACATTTGAGTACTAGACAGTTTCAAAAGAGGGAACAAAAAAATAATTGGAAGTAATCAATGGGATTTTCTGCACCTAGAAGGGCTAGATTGCCTGAAACCAACCATATCATGTGGATAGTCTTTGTGATACATTTTCAAAGCAGTCCTTTATTAGGCAGAGTTCCTGAAGATTTATTGCCACTTCATTACTATGTCTCGTGTATCCATGTATTAGGAAATGAGAACTGAGGAAACACCAAAAGTCTTTGTGGCAGTCACTCCAGACCTTCTCGCTTTGTCCTGCACTCTTCCTGTCAGTCCTTCGCCCTCTTAGCTCTATTTCTTATTCTTCATCCCACCACTACCTCTCTTGGCTTGCTATTGCTGTTTGGTCTCCCCAGTTTAATGCTCTTTACTCACTACCCAAAAACAAAGGACTTGGTTCAGATCTGCTTTGCTAGATCAGCCCACTGAGAATCCCCTCAGAGACATACAATCTGATTTCCTTGGTCTAAGCCCCCGTTCCACACTGACCCCTGCGTAGTCATACCCCATCTCCAGATGGGGCAAAGAGAATTTTACCCTGATTTTGAAATATAAATGCATGATCTTAAAATAACC
>NW_011444401.1:0-791 GCF_000754665.1 Bison bison bison | reverse complement strand
TTGGTACTTCACTTTTCGGTCCTCGAGTTTTGATGTATGTGTGTGTATATATATATATATATATGGGGTTGCACAGAGTCGGACATGACTGAAGTGACTTAGCAGCAGCAGCAGTCTCTCTCTCTCTCTCTCTCTCTCTATATATATATATATATATATTTCTTTACGGGTTTGAAATAATATTTCATATCTACTTCATCCCACTGAAAACACAGAATAGAATTCACTTCTCAAGACTGAACACAGAACTTCCTCAACTGCCTTGACTCTTTCTCACAATTAATATAAACACTGACTTTAATCCCTTTGGACATTCTTTGGTCCCTAAACACAAATTTCATTATTGGTACTCTAGGGCAAAGGCACCAAATCAAACACTGAGAAAGGAGAAACATAAATGAGGAATTCTGCCCCCATCTAGAGTTTAGTTATATTGAGTCGTCAACTCTAAGCAAACTCCTTAAATTCAAAATCAGTTCATATGCCAAATCTTGAACAGGAAGGTGAGTTTGTAATTAACCTGAAGGTTATTAACCTTTTTTTTTTCTTTAAGTGAAAGTTCATTGACAGAATAATGTTTCACAAAGAAACCCAAAAGAGCCTGAGGCATTTAGGTAACCTCAGAAAACAGAGGAAAAAAACAGAGTGAAAAGTGAATATGAGGCTCAAGAGGGAGGGAATATATGTGTACATATGGCTGATTCACTTCATTATACAACAGAAACTAACACAATATTGTAAAGCAATTATCCTCCAATAATAAAATTAAAAGAAAAGCAAAAAGAAAAGTG
>NW_011444400.1:0-791 GCF_000754665.1 Bison bison bison | reverse complement strand
CCCTAGGGCCCACCAGCCACAATTTTACTCTGTCCAGAGGTCCCACCTTTTGAGAAGCAGGGAACCAATGGAAAAGTAGGGGTCATTCCCAGACAGCCCACCCCTTCTAACATTTGCAGTGAAAACAGTGAGTGAGACCTCCTTCTATTCCAAGCCCTGGAGGGGGAAATCAGTGCTCCTTCTGCCATTACCCCTGCCCCCCACCCCCAGCCCTGGCTGTTCTCACTGAACACAGGTTTTCATTATCTATCTGGTCATTCTACCTGTGCTGAGGCAGAGAGGTCAGAGACTATAGGTGGGGACAGAGCCCTGGGTGTGAGTGGTGGCAGGTGCAGAGGCAGGGTGGGGCTGGTGGCCTCTCTTCTCTGCAGAACACTGTCTTGGTGTCTCCTTTGTTTCTCTCAATCCTCAGAAGCCTGTGTGAATGGAAGGGTTGAGAGAGACCTGTGTGAATGGCTGCTTCTGCAACCCAGAGGAAACATTCCAGTTGTTACCAGAACAAGGCTGATAATTGTGACTGGAGGAGCTTCCTGGACAGTGAGGAACTGTAAGATGCACAGCCAGTATTACCTGTCCTGAGGTCTGGCATGCAGCCTGCAGAAGAGTGTGCTCTTTTCATCTTCTGTACTATTCTCCACCTTCCCTGGAGTTTCCCCTCCCTCTTTTGCCCTTTTGGTTCCAAGGCAACTGTGTGGTTAGGAGGATGTGCATATGTGTGTCTGTGTGTGTGTGTGTGTGCATGTGTGCGCGCACACAGGAGCAAGTATAAATCATCCTCTAGGGAGGAGTGG
>NW_011444399.1:0-791 GCF_000754665.1 Bison bison bison | reverse complement strand
CCATAGTTTGCATCAGACTTATAAAGACCATACAATTAAAAAAAAGTTAAGAACTACTGTTTTAAATGTATTCAATATAAACACTGTACTTTGTAAGTTATACATTCTTATTTAATTGGCTGTATGTCCTTATATCAATGTTGTGATACTAGACCATAAAGGCAGATAATGCTTCTTTTTATAGAACAGATACATCCAAATGCTCTTTGTAAAAAGCCTGGCATAGTACTATGTGCAAAGAGGTATCCACTGAGCTTTTGGAGGTGATAATAAGAGCAGATTGAAGAGCAAGTTTAACTTAGACAAAGTGAGAGGCCACATGTCCTATAGGGCCAGGGAACTCTGGGATGAGGTTAGAACTTACATTGATAAAGCTGACATTGAGTTCCTTTGCTGTGTAGCCCCTCTGGAGGTTCCTCCTGGCATACACATCATAGTCACGGACAATTCGAGTGATGATGTCTGATGTGGAGATACCTTCTGTCCTCTGTGTTGGAGCAAACATGCCTAACCCAAAAACACAAATACTGTGATACTCTGAATAGCTCAGGCAGTAGGACTAGATGGAAACTGGGAGCCACAGTCCTTTCCTATCCTCAAAAAGCAGAGTCTGCTATTACTAAGTACAGTCTGAGATACTGACATACAGAAGGAAGACTGAATGAAGGGTTAGGAGTAAGGAAATGTCCTAATATTAAGAAAAGAATGGGGCTGGAGAAGGGTTTCTTGAAATTAAAAAGACAACAAAAGTAGATGTTTAGACTGAGAACTGATGGATATGATGCTATGCT
>NW_011444398.1:0-791 GCF_000754665.1 Bison bison bison | reverse complement strand
TAGATCCACTTTTCCCTGAATTTTAATGTGTCAGTAATTCAAACTCAGTTTTGAATATTTTCTGACCTTAGCTGGTATCAAATGGATGAAACAATGAAGCTAAGCTGATTTTCATAAATCACACTTCTTTTGTGACTCCAAAGATGGTATAACTAACTCATCTTTTACCTTAATTGTTATCTATTGGTAGGTGGCAAATTTGATATAAGTGTGATGGAATGAACAAGAATTTAAATGATTAACACAGTTATAAGCCCCATCTGCTAAGTACCAAGAAAGAAAGAAATGATAAATGAATAACCGTTTTAAGAACTTGTAAGAATTTGATGAAAGTCAATACTAATCCACCCTATAAATAGGCATTTTATTAAAAGAAGGATTTGTTAATCACCCTATAAACAAGCATTTAAAAGGAAGATTTGTCTAATCACCCTATAAATAAGCATTTAAAAAGGAATAGATTCACTGTCAAATTACACTTTTGGAAGAAAATTGTCTTGATGGATGATTATGATTGAAGAACATTGAGAGGAATCGAGTAAAGTCAACATTTAAAGGAATCAAGTAAGGTGAAATCCAGTAAGGAATGGAAAAAGAAATCTCCTTAAGTGCTTTTTAGTTGTTTCAAATAGAGGAAGGGCATGATATCAAAAGAGAGGAAATATAAATCTGATGAGATAAGTTGCTATGATGGAACAGATATTCCAGCCTTCACTGAGAAATTATCTGTGAAAAGTGAAAATTTTGCACTAATATCCTTAAAATGTTGACTTTACTCGATTCCTCTCAAT
>NW_011444397.1:0-791 GCF_000754665.1 Bison bison bison | reverse complement strand
CAGTCACTCATCTTCCCAAGAACCAGAAGAAAAAGACTCATAAATAATAAACCACTATGCCTAGCAGCCACCTGGCACCTAAATATTAATAGTGTGTATGTGAAATACTTTTACATAACCACATTAAAGGCATTAAATAAATGTCAGGGTTTGAAAAATTACCACTCTGGGTCACTGCTGGTCACTAAATTCTACAGTCTGGCTATTACAGCAGGATTTTTAGACATTCCACTATCCTGGGCTTTTCTTTCCAGGAAAAATAGTATCTTCCTGGACAATAGAGAGAGCAGTTTGAGGCCTAAGATTTGCTAACTTCATTACTATTTATGAGGTTTCAGCCAGACTCTTAACAATTTCCACTCCCTTTACCCAGCTCAAATTTTACAATTTCTCAGCAACCTGGACAACTCAGTCTGGAATATTCTCCACAGTACAGAGCAGAATCAGGGTCCTTTGCCTGGATGGAGGAGTAGGCTTTTATCATCAATGATTTAAATATTTGTTCCCTTCTCCAGCTCTTTCTGGGAAAACTGACTTCCCAAGAGGGAAGTTTTTGTGATTAGGAAATTTGTCAGCTTCTCTCTTGGATATTGTGAATTACTTTTGTTGAATTCCTTTCCATTTGTTTTCTATTTAGTTCTTGTTTCATTCCCTCTAGGTCTCATCCATCCCCTCTGTATACTAAATTCTAATCTATTTTCAAAATAAATATACAAGCAATAAAAGAAATATTAGGAGAAAGTGTGGAATGAAAAGGAATCCAGCTAATCTTGACTGTGTGTGTGTGTGTG
>NW_011444396.1:0-791 GCF_000754665.1 Bison bison bison | reverse complement strand
TGAAAGTGAAAAATGAAAGTGAAGTCGCTCAGTCGTGTCCAACTCTTAGCAACCCCATGGACTGCAGCCTACCAGGCTCCTCCATCCATGGAATAGGTCTGTTAGCAAGGCCTAATTTGTGATTTTTCTCCCCTTGGCCGACTTCCCTAGAGCAAGCCCAGTCATTAGGCCTCATTTATATTGGTGCTTCACCTGTCATAGTGATTCAAGAAATGGTTGATGTGACAGAGGTGGCTGTTGTGTGCTTCAACTCTTTGTGGAAAGCGTTTTTTAAAATGAGTATTATCTTTAGATATTTCCTATGCACCTTTGTCCTACTTGCTTATTCAAAGCTTTAAGTGTTGCTGCTTATTGTCAGATCAAATAAAGGTCACTAGGAAACCAAAGCTGGTAAGTCCCACTTCCCCTTTGTAGCCACAGGGCCTGTATGACACTCAGCAGCCGTCAGAGCATTTCACACTTCATTGAAAAGCCATAAAAATCATTCACAAGTTATACTGAAAAGTTTTACTTAATTACAATTGTGTTTTTAGCACCTGGGGTTTTAAAACTATAAAAAAGAATAAGGAAATTGTGGCCCCAACTTAGCAACCAGAAGTAACTGTGCCTTTCTGGGCCTCGGTTTTCTAATTTTTAATCAAGATAGTTATGATTTCATTATTGCATTCAAAATATTGTTATAGGCACTGAAGGGAAGGAAAGATCATTTTAATTTTCCTAAGCCCAGAAAATATTTTGGATAGTAGTAATATTTGAGTGGATAAGACTTCAGTTTAAGTATTTGGAGGAGG
>NW_011444395.1:0-791 GCF_000754665.1 Bison bison bison | reverse complement strand
TGGTTACAGTTTGATTTCTGTGCTTGTGATTGGTCTGTTCATATTTTCTGTTTCTTCCAGGTTCAGTATTGGAAGGTTGTACTTTTCTATGAATTTTCCATTTCTTTCAGGTTGTCCATTTTATTGGACATTGGATTTTCCTTTAACAAGGGAAAAAGTGTTTGTTTCTATATTATGGGTTAGTTTGCAAGCCAGAATGATAAAGACATAAACCCCTTTATTCCTCCATCTTGGCAAGGGAACACTATTATTTTCTGATATTTGGATCAATAAAACATTGTTTTTATAGAAAACTGGACACTGTCACTTACTGAGGAATTTGCTTGAAGTCACTTCTTTTTAATTTGCTCAGACCAGGTACTGGAAGATGGTTTTTTCTAAGATGTAGAAGGTATACCCCTTGCTTTTTAAAATTGCTTTGAGTTTCTTTGGGAACGTAGGGATTTGTGAGATGTTTGAATTAATCCCTCTTCTGGCTATGATGGCAGAAGTGCACGTTTATTTAACTGTTAACCTATCCTCTTAAGACATCTTCCACTTCTTGTTAGGTTTATTCTCTAGACCTCAAAGCTACAGAGAGCCTTGAACTGAGAGCTCTCATCTCACCCCTTCTCTGTCCTCTCCTCTGTTTCATCACCCTTTCTCCCTTCTTTGCTGTCTTTTCTCTTCTCCCTTTATTTTCCTTCCTCTCTTCTTTCTCTTCCCTCTGTCTCTCCTGCTTTAAGCCCCCCTTTCTCTACCCTCTCTGTCTCCTTCTATCCCCCCTGTCCTGGAATGTGCAGTTTCAATGG
>NW_011444394.1:0-791 GCF_000754665.1 Bison bison bison | reverse complement strand
TTAGTAAATTTAGAGATTATTAGTAAATAGTAAATAGAAGAACCGGAATTAGTAAATTTAGTAAACTTAGAGATAACAAAAAAAGGTACAGCGCTTTAAAGAAGCTCCTTACAGATGGAGAATAGAAGGTAAGGTGTTAGTAAAATGACATGAACTCGAGAAGTAACCATTGTGAAGGAATGAAGAAGGAATCCATTGTGAAAAGTGTTATTAGCCCTAAAAAAGACTTTTATAGTCATTAAAGGATCTTTATCAGGGAAGTGGCCAATTATATCTGGGTCTAAGAAAGATCACTAAAGCTGTGTGAGAAATGGATTAGAGAGAAAAAAGCAGAAGTGAGAGACACTAGACTAGAGGTTGTTGTAATATTCCAGGCAGGAGATGATGACTAGAAATAAACATTGTGAGAATTATTTAGGGGGTACAGTCAGTAAGACAGGTGAATGCATGAATGTGGAGAGCAAGAAAGAATCATAATTCAAACTGGAAAATCTGGTGATTTGGACAACCAGAAGATGATGGAGCCATTCCTGAGATAGTGATAACAAATACGACAGAGAAACAGATCTGGGGAGAAGAAAAAAGGATGTGGTTTTGAATGCATTTAGGTTAATGTATCTGTGAAAGTCTCTCTCTCTCTCTCTAAGTCGCTTCAGTCGTGTCCGACTGTGTGCGACCCCAGAGACGGCCTCCCTCCAGGCTCCCCCGTCCCTGGGATTCTCCAAGCAAGAACACTGGAGTGGGTTGCCATTTCCTTCTCCAATGCATGAAAGTGAAAAGTGAAAAGGAAG
>NW_011444393.1:0-791 GCF_000754665.1 Bison bison bison | reverse complement strand
ATTTATCTAGATTATCTATTAACTCAAATAGATTTATCATATTTGAGTTCCAAAATAGGAAAAAAAAATCCATGTAAACCTAGATTTTGTACTTTGTAATTCTGTTTACTGTGTGTACCAGCTCTTCGTAAGTAGATTATGCATTCAGTGGATTCATCTTTTCCTAGCATTTTGTAGACAGTGAACATATTAACATATTTAGGGTAAAAGGCAATTGAAGACAGTACATCCTATCTGTGGGATATTATCCTGCAGATTCTAATCTGTCCCAAGTTTCAACATCGCCTTTACATTCGTAAAGCTTTTTGTTGGTTCTTGTAAGCAGTTTAGGTGCACACCTTGGATAAACATTTACTTAACATGAACAGGTTTAATGGGCTCATCACTAACTTTGACCAAATACTTTGAGATTCACTTAGTTCTGTTTAGAAGAACTTAAGATGGATCAAACTCATGCTATATGAGGTTCACTGTATGCCCGATTTAAATTCCTCACCAGAAGAAAGTAAATCCTAACGTATTCTTTGTTTTTTGGTTTTGATTTTGTTTTGGCTCATTCTGGTAGCCAAATATGTAAGGTAGTTAATTGCATTTGTAAAGCAGCGTGTTTATAAAGCCATTGCAGATTCGATAAATGGTATGGCCTATAAAATAGACAAAGACTTTCATTAGGCAAATGGAAAAATCGCTTCAACAAATGAGTTTCCTCTTAATATTCTGTTCTGGTAGGGCCTTATGTGTTTGAAGCAGTCATTAGGCAAAAGCAGCAAAAAAAAAAAAAAATCCCTATT
>NW_011444392.1:0-791 GCF_000754665.1 Bison bison bison | reverse complement strand
TCTCATCCTCTGTCATCCCCTTCTCCTTATCACCTATTAAATTCAACTTAATTTACCCAAAACCATTATCACTTTACCCAAATATGTTGATCAATCAGATGAGTAAAACAGAGGTTATATTTGAGTGAAACACAGACATATGCCTCACAGAAAATGAATATGTGTGCCTCAAACAAGTTTATATGTTGGGATTTAAGATGTTTGAAAAATTAATTTTCTAAGTGTTTCTTCCAAGTTTTCTCTTTCTATGGAGGGTAATGATCTGAATACTATGCTTTAATAAATATTATTCAATTTGTTTAATTATGCAAGCAGCCTACATTATGGATACATATATATGCTATGTATGTATGATTATTAGTTTTTAAAATGAGAAGCAATGACCTGAAGAAAATATAACTAGCCCATCCAACTTCTCATGTACCAGTCTTTATGCTGAGGCTATGGCAAAAACATAAATATTACTTAAATACAAAGACTGTCCTAGACTCCATTAATGGATACAGCTAAGACATTTCTGATTCCCTTAAACATGTTTAAACTAGAGCTATTTTTACAAATTGCCTGTTCTGTACCAGTCTGATGGACCAATGTAGAATCTGTTGTTTCTGAAATAGAAATGAAATGAAAATGTAAAAATATCAGTCCCTTTCTAGATATATGTGTGTGTGTGTGTGTGTTAGCCGTGTCCCACTCTTTATGACCCCATGGATTGTAGCTCACCAGGCTCCTCTGTCTATGGAATTCTCCAGGCAAGAATACTGGAGTAGGTTGCCATTCCCTTCTCCAGG
>NW_011444391.1:0-792 GCF_000754665.1 Bison bison bison | reverse complement strand
GGGATTTCCCAGGCAAGAATACTAGAGTGGGTTAGGGGCTTTGAAATGGATTTTCTATATTAAATTATCTGGCATCTTCCCCCACTGCCCGGGATCTTGCAGATGGGTCTACCCTCTTAGGCCATGCAAGTGTACCTGGCACACACCCAAGGCACCTTTCACAAAAAATGTCCACTTTGACCTATTCTTTGCTATAGCTTTGAGTGCTGGGAACACAGCAGTGAACACAATGAAATCTCAGTCCTTGTGGGGCTCATGTTCCAAGCTCATATTCCCTATATTGGAGGGGACAGGTCAGCCAAACAAATGCAAATTTAGTTGGTGATAAGAGCTATGAAGAAAAATAAAGCAGGAACATGGGTGGAGGTGAGGGGGTGATGCATAGGGTATCAATTTAAAATATGCCTAGAAAAGGACTCATGACCAAAGACTTGAAACAAGCATACACCATGCTAGTATCTGGGGCAAGTTCTGCTGTTTGAATCAGTCAATGACCCCAACCTCTCTCACATTCTCATCTCCTGCCTCCACTGACTGGACTCCATAGGATGCAAAATAAGAGAGCGGAACCAGCACAGGAAGAAAGTGAAAGAGATCTAGTCCAGAGAGGACATGGAGATACAGACATGGGGATTGATACCCAGTTGTCTAATAGCAGGACCTAGTGTGTAGGTCTGCGTATGTGTGTTTCACTTGACAACCACCCCTACCACACACACATACACAGAGCAGAGCCACAGTGGAGATACATCTCCTGGATCTCAAACAAACAAACAAACAAACAAACTTTCG
>NW_011444390.1:0-792 GCF_000754665.1 Bison bison bison | reverse complement strand
GTATCTCTAATTTTCTTGAAGAGATCTCTAGTCTTTCCCATTCTGTGTTTTCCTCTATTTCTTTGCATTGATCACTGAAGAAGGCTTTCTTATCTCTTCTTGTGTATTATAACAGGTTATAACTCAGAAACAGCCAGATGGAAGAGATGTATAGGGCAAGGAGTGGGGAAGAGGATGGAGCTTCCATGCCTCCTTGGAGCATGCCATTCTCTCCACACCTCCCCATGTTTATCAACCCCTGCAGCTCTCCAAACTCATCCTTTGTGGCTGTTAGGGAGGCTTCATTATCATAGGCATGATTGATTAAATTCTTGGCCATTGATGAATGAACTCAGTCTCCAGCCTCTCTCCCAGCCTTGAGGTCAGGAGGTAGGACTGGAAGTTCCAACCCTCTAATCACAAGGGTTGCTCACTGGCACCAGCCCCCATCTTTAGGTGCTTTTAAAAAGTGATCTCATCAGCATGTCAAAAGAGACCTTTTAACACTTTTGCAACACTTATAAAATTTGAACTGTGGAGGAAGAACAAATATATGTGAGAAGTATTAATATCTTGTGGTCATCTGAATAATCAAATATGTATTTTTTGTTACAAATCACAATATCAAAATTTTATTTATAGCAATTCTCATTATCTGAAATTCCTATTTGTTTACATTTTCACTCCATGCCTCCACCAATATGTACTCAACTCCAAGAGGGTAGGACTTACTACCTGACTTGTTTACTGCCTCAGCTTCTAATAGAGTGCCTGATACATAAGTAAGCGCTATTCAATAAATATTTGTTGAAT
>NW_011444389.1:0-792 GCF_000754665.1 Bison bison bison | reverse complement strand
GAGACAAAGTAAACAACAAAGGCCAGTAGAGAGCCAACTTCCCAGAAAGGTCTGTGTTTTCCTTACAGATTCAAGAGGAAAGTTCCATAGGCATGAGAGTCCTGGACAAAAGATATTCTAACAGTCAAATAGAAGGTAGAGGAAGGTGAGCCTAAAATAGAGCTGCAATTGGGTCTGACTGAGATTTCAATTCCTTGTTGGTCAGAAAGACTGTCAGATGAACAAGTGAAATGTAGAATGGACTGAATTAGCCCCAGAGGAAATTCAGAGTAAAATGCCAGATTGGTATATAAAAATAGAGCTGATATGTACAAACCTGAGCCTGGTAGATTACATATGTTAGGAAATGTTGTACTCATCACATGAGCCAGGCAGTCTGGATATTGCTGTGAAAGCCAGAGGGAGATATCAAGGGATTGGCATTTTTTAAAAATCACTTGGCCTGCATTATGGATGATGGATTGAATAAAGAATGGATAAAGGTTATATGGACAAGGAGGTTCAGTGGGTCACTGGCGCAAAAAATTTCATTCTTGGTGCTTTATGAGGCACTTCTTTTCCACAAGAAGCAAAATTTAAGCCTACTTAAAAATTATAAATATAGCACCCCTTTCAATATAGTTCATCATTGTTTTTATGAACTCCATTGATCATGTTTTATTTGGTTATACCAAACTATATATGCTAAACAATCTTATTTGTCTTTGATTATTAGATGATATAATTAGACTAGTAATTCCTTAGATCTTTTCTCTTCCCAATTTTTAATAATTTATTTTTGTATCTATAGAG
>NW_011444388.1:0-792 GCF_000754665.1 Bison bison bison | reverse complement strand
CTGCCCCCAATCCCTCCCAGCATCAGAGTCTTTTCCAGTGAGTCAACTCTTTGCATGAGGTGGCCAAAGTACTGGAGTTTCAGCTTTAGCTTAGAGAGTTGTGTATACACAGTAGGTGTTCCAAACACATTCAGGGCAGATGCACTAAGGACCTTAATTAATTGCCTGCAGTGGGTGGGGTAAAGTAGTGAATAAAAGAGATACAGTTTTCATCTTTCAGAGAATTTAAGTCAAAACAACTGATGTCAGACAGTAAAGAGAGAAAGAATTTATTGCTATGCTGGCATGGTTTTTATATTCAATTATTTAGCAATTCAGTTACTTTGTATAAAAATACCAGGACAACAAACATAAACCAGGGAAACTGGCGCATATACAGTCACTGTAGCCAAGTCATGGGACTATAGGTGGAAGGAGGTATAAGGTCAAAAGAGTGTGTTTGTTGCTGGTTTTTAAGGTGAAAGAGACTAGGGAATGCCTGGAATGTTACAGCATTTGGGGTAAAAGACATCTGATGCAGACTTACAACTCTTCTGAGAGAGACCATCACTGAACCAGTTTTGATCAGCATAGTGGTTATTTGAGGAAGGTCTGAGTATGTGTCATCACAGTGGAAGGACCAGCACAATGAAGATGCGTTAAAGGAAGTGAAACTCTAAGAACAGATGCAAACTTCTAGGGAGGATGTATGTAGAGAAGCAAAGACATGGATCAATGAGAGACTCCTGAGAAATTAAATGGGGAGAAAAAAAGAATCACCTAGACAACATGAGAAAGTCAAGGTTAGAAGAG
>NW_011444387.1:0-792 GCF_000754665.1 Bison bison bison | reverse complement strand
TTTTACATTTATTGAGAGAAATTGCATTTTTGTCTTTGTTTCTATATTTATGGAGAAATATTGGCTTTTCAGATTCAGAATTTAAGATCACACATCAAATTATCAGCTAACTTATTTTGATAAAAAAATTAGGATTACCGTTGCATTTTTATTTACTCAGTGTTGAACTGAAGCGTGTTTTACTTTGGTGCCTGATACTGAAGTTTGGAAATGGGTTAGCTGGATGATGGCTGGGTTTTAGCATGTCCTGTGCTATATTATTTTACTTTAGAATTTAAAAAACTCTTAGACTGGGGAATATTATGAACGTTCTATGATGCGTCATGATTCAATGCTAATATACTTAATTTAGAGGTCATTCTTTTGTCCTATTTTGTAGTAACTTGAGGTTTTATAGCTGAGAAGAATTTCTATTCTTGTTCAAAAATGTATTTTGAAGAGCTATTGATTTCATTTGCATCTTTTCATTACTAAAGCAACAGCATATTTTCCACTTAGTGACTGAAAGATAACGAACAAGCCATTTATTTTCTTTAGTCTCAGTTTTGTCATCTGTAAAGTCTAGATGAAAGCCTTCATGTTGGTTATTAAGACTGAGGTGGTGGCCCCCAGCCTCTGCTTCTGGGCATTTTCCTTCCTTCTTGTGACACAGTTCTTATGAACAGCAAAGTCTTGGCTTTAAATTCTGATCTACAGTCTCTTTTCTACCCAGTGTTCAGGCTTATAATTACATTGTCTTCATGTCTTAATTCTTTTAAAAATTTATTTTATTGATGTATAAGTTGATTTTAC
>NW_011444386.1:0-792 GCF_000754665.1 Bison bison bison | reverse complement strand
GTGGGGAGGGGATGCCATTGTGGAAATGAAAGAGAATGAACAAAGTATCCAGAGAGAAGAATTTGATGTACTATGCTTGAGAGTTTTCTTGGAAGATGCTACCCTTCTTGCTCTTTTTATGTCTGCTCTTTCTTCATTTTCCCCCTATTTTAAGAACTGATTTCAAAGACTAGAAATATATAAAATTCTAGACCTGGATGTTCTTCAAATGTTAACTGATGATTTCAGCAGCTTGTGTCATCAATGAATTATTTCACTGGAGTAAAAAGAAGGAAAAAGAAAGCAACAAAAGAACTCCAGACCATTGACAGGCTGCCCTAGAAAACAAATTTGCCTTCTGAAGTCACCTGGAGAGAAACTAATCATTCATTGTAATTAAACAATAGCTGAGTTGCCTCCAGCGCTCCTACGTTACCTGTTACCTGGATTTGATTTGTGAAAACTCACAGAGAGGTAGCATACTTTCCAGAATCAACCTAAGACTGCATGCCCAGTTCAGCTGGGCAAAATGTTACACTGCTGCAGCTTCCTTCCATCAAGCTTTTCTACAGTGTTTCATTTTTCTCTGGTGTAGAAATTTATTTATTTATTTTTATTAAAAGTCTTTGAAACTTTCTCCTTTGAGGTAGAATAAAACTTAAGCAGTTGACAAGACTTTCCCCTTGTATGCAAAGGTGGTGTTAAAAACTATCCAAAAATTTTCTATATAGTTGATTCTTCTCTTGAAGTCTTTTAGGGATGAACAACAAAGATGAAAGTCTAGAGCAAAAAAAAAAAAAAGGAAGAAAATTT
>NW_011444385.1:0-792 GCF_000754665.1 Bison bison bison | reverse complement strand
TTGGAGGAGCCATGTCCTCTTAAAGTGCTCTAGGCTAGGTTGCTGAAGAAGGACTCGGGCTCCACAAGATGTCAGTGACACCCTTCTGGCTCAGTCTGAGCAGAATCAGAAAATGAAAAATGAGATCAGGAAAAGTTAAAATAAAATTTTCAGTCTTGAATTACTACATGGGGTTGGGAACTTCATCTTTAGATTGCTTGCCTTGTGAATTCAGTTCTCTGAAGGATGTAAGAAAAGTCATTTATTTTATACTTGTGTAGCTTTCTTGGCTTTTGTTTTGAGAATGGGGGTTTGGCTTTCAAACCCTTTACATGTTGGAGCTAAAACAGGAAGTATGATTTTTATATTATCCAAATGTTATCTTTCCTGTAAACATAGTAAAGAAAGAAGCAGTGGGCAGAGTAGATAGTTACAGCAGTCCTCTCAGATGTATTCTCGATAAAATTTTTGTAAAGACTAGATTCAGGAATTAGGTGGATAATAAGGCTTCTGCTTATAGGTAAAATAGAGTAGGTTACAGAAAGCCATGGCTTCCACTATAATAATTAGAAAAAGCCAGAAAAAGTTAATCAAGATTATATTTTAGTCATATCAGAGTACTGTAGAGCACTGAAAACAAGGTAAACTGAAGTCTATTAATACATTATAAATAATGCTTCCAATATCTAGTTACTGATAAATACTTGTGCCTTTGGGGGACATTGCCAATTCTGGGGTTAAGACTGACCTTAGTGTGGCAGAGGAAACATGCTGGAGAGGAAAAAAAAAAAAAAAACTGGCAAAATATTTAGA
>NW_011444384.1:0-792 GCF_000754665.1 Bison bison bison | reverse complement strand
ATGGGCAGTTTCAAGTTCATGCATGCGACACTGTTGCTGCAAAACCAGCCTCTGTTCACCAATGACAGATATAAACAGAGACAGAGTAGAAAGGAGTAGTTTTATTGCTTTGCCAGGCAAAAGAGGATCACAACAAGCTAATGCTTTCAAGACTGTGACCCTCTCCCTGAAGAGGCCTTATAGTTTTAAGATGGAAAATGGGGTTAAAGCTAAGGATTAGAGCTGATATGGTCCTGCATTCTTCTCCTCCTCCTGGGGGCATTGAGACCAAGATTACAGGACAGCTTCTGCTGGTTTTCCAGGTCGTCTTCCTGAGGTATTCTTTCTGGAGTAAAGAATGCTCCCAGAGTAAAGGAGTACTAGGAATCTTGTCTTGGAGGGGTAAACATCAGGTATAGCTAGAGGGCAATCATATTCAGAGTGCAATTGAGCAAGAAAGAGGAGGACAAACATCTTTCGGTTAAATGGGTGGAGAGAACAGGGCTGGGTAAGGGCTAACATGATGGGGTGCCTCAGTTAGCTTCTGCTACAGCAACACAGTGGGGACAATGAGACTCCCAGTGAAGATATTTTAGGGGATTATTAGACAAAGGATCTCTGGGTGCTGGAATAACTAAGCCAGTAGAAATTAGATCAGAAGCTACTGAAAGTCTTGGAAAAGCCCATCCAAGCAAGAACCTGGCAGAGACAGAGATGGGAGATGGAGAAAGACAGAGCTAAGTCCTTGGGTTCTGCTGTTGCTCTGTAAGTCAATAAATTTTCCTTTTGTATTGGGTTGCTTGAATTGGATTT
>NW_011444383.1:0-792 GCF_000754665.1 Bison bison bison | reverse complement strand
TAATCTATGTTAAACACATAACACAGCACTTGACACAGAGTAAGCTCAAGAGATTGCTGCTGTTACAAGCTAGCCAGTGCGGACTGATCGATAAAACAAACGTCCTGGTAGTATATAGATTTAAACAGAAAAACTCAGAATGTATAAAATCTCTATACTGGGTTCCTTATTGTGAAGGAGGGAATAACAGTTTTTCTCTTAACCCATCAAACATCAATATCAGTGCCCGAAAAATATTCAATAGGTACTTACTCCAGGTTCAAGCAATACAATCTAATTCATAGAGAGCCAGGTTCAAGCAATACAGTCAGAGACAGCCAACCTCTATGGGAGAGATACGGGTTTTTTCCTTCTCTAATCAGCTCAGTCTGTCTCCTGCGCTCAGCCCACACTAACGGATCTTTAGTCTCTGGCTCTGTGGGTGCAGCCTGAAAAAGGTGCTTCCTCCCCGTTCCCTGTGCCTTCTTTTCTCTGCCTCTCCTCTTGCTCCTTCACTCCCTCTTCTCCCCAAACCTCCCTCCCATGCCTATCTGCAGAGACCCATCTCTGCTTCACGGTCAAGTCCAGATACTAAAACCCTACACCCAGCAATGACTCATGCCCACTAGCAAGCCTCCTTATATGCTACGAAACTCAGCGGGGACATTTATAAAGCTTTCATAACAATGTGGGGAAATGCTTATGTTTTATGTTCTCATATTTAGTGAAGGCAGGTCCCCAAACTTAATATACCTTGTGTTCTCTAATATCTTTAAACATGCATGGGGATTTAAAAAAAAAAAAAAAAGCTAT
>NW_011444382.1:0-792 GCF_000754665.1 Bison bison bison | reverse complement strand
TGGGTTGCCATTTCCTTCTTCAATGCATGAAAGTGAAAAGTGAAAAGTGAAAGTGAAGTCACTCAGTCATACCCGACTCTTAGCGACCCCATGGACTGCAGCCTACCAGGCTTCTCCGTCCATGGGACCCTCCAGGCAAGAGTACTGGAGTGGGTTGCCATTGACTTCTCCAGGGAAGTTCTAGAGGGCATATTTAATGCCATATTCACATTTTTATGCTTTTGATTGGTTCTGCTGTTTAAAATGGCCCCCGAGCACTGGTGCATTCAGTTTTTCTGAGTACCAGAAGATCTTACACAAAAAATACTTACGTTAGGTCAGCTGTGCAGACATGAGTTATAGTGATGTTGGCCTTGAGTTCAATGTTATTGAGTGAAATATATATTAAAGTATTTTTAAACAGAAATACTCAAAACATGGTTATGTGTTAATTAGTTGATGCAAATATTATGACAAATAGCTGACAGGTATCTTACCCTGCATTTCCCTGGGAGCAGTGGTTCAGTACAGTAAGTCCCCTACATACAAACAAGTTCCATTCTGAGAATGAGTTTGTAAGTCCAGTTTTTTCCTTAAGTCCAACGAAGTTAGCCTAGGTACCCAACTGACACGATTGGCTATATAATACTGTACTCTAATAGGTTTATAATACTTTCATACAAATAATAGATGAAAAACACAAAACACATTTTTAATCTTACAGGATAAGTAGTTTGAAAAGCGCTGTGAAAGTGAAGTCGCTCAGTCGTGTCCGACTCTTTGTGACCTCGTGGGCTGTAGCCCACCAGGCTC
>NW_011444381.1:0-792 GCF_000754665.1 Bison bison bison | reverse complement strand
GAGGCTGCGGGGCAGGAGCTGATCTCAGCCCAGACGCTGTGGCCAGTTATAAATCAAAGACGACCTTGGGACCCCTGGGCGCATCTTAGCCGCCGTCTGGACAGTGGGGTGGTGAGGGCCCAGCGGGCAGGCAGCCCCAAATGTGTCATGGGTGCACTTGTGCTTTTCTGAAACCCAGGGTCCTCCCCCTCGGCTGGCAATCGCTCGGCAGCTAGTGCTGACAGCAGCCGTACACTGCTCTAGCGTTAACGGAGGCACGTCTCTACCACAGTGAGAGCCTCGCCAAGCTTGCCCAACACTGTTGGGTAAGCCCGAGGAGTCCTGCCCAAGTACCATACGTATGCACACAGTGTCTATATCTGTACGTATCTATGGACTAAATACACAGAGATACAGGCCACAAGGGGTTCCAGCAGCTCAAACACTGCTGTCAGCAGCAAGAGCAAGAGGCACCATGTCATCAAAAGGACAATTTTAACGGGAAAGACAATTTAGTGTTTCCCAAACACAAGAGAGTGCAGTATAAACGAAGTTTGCTGGTCTGGTGGGCGGGCCACCCGGCTAGCCTGCGTGTCCAGCCCTCGGGCTGCTGTTCGTCCCCGGGGGCCCATCTGCACTGAGCACTAAGACCACTCATGGCAGCAACTGCCGGAAAACCCCGCGGAACAAAGGATAGGCCAGGGAAGGGCCGAGGAGGGTCAGAAGAGGGGTGCAGAGGAGGGACAAGGGTGCAGGGGAGGGGCAGGGCACAGAGCTTCCAGGGATGTGGATACAGGGGGGGGCAGCACTGGG
>NW_011444380.1:0-792 GCF_000754665.1 Bison bison bison | reverse complement strand
CCGTCCTTGGGATTCTCCAGGCAAGAACACTGGAGTGGGTTGCCATTTCCTTCTCCAATGCATGAAAGCAAAAAACGAAAGTGAAGTTGCTCAATCATGTCCAACTTTTCTCGACCCCATGGACTACAGCCTACTAGGCTCCTCCATCTGTGGGATTTTAGAAGTATTAAATTCAAGGAACTCAAAAGTTTTACTATGAATTGCAAACAAATTTGCCTGACCTTTACTCTGGAGGAGGCACTCAATTTCTTAAAGTTATTCTACATACAAATGTTCTTAAAACAATAGTCCAGAGGCAAAAGGCAGTTAGGGCCTTGACTTGCAAGCCAAACAAAACTGACAAAATCATAAAGAACCATCACACAAACTCACTAGTTGTGGAGCTTTGGTGTATCACTTAATCCTTCTGAGCTTGGTAATCTGTAAAACAGTAGTACCAGACATTTATTTGTCTAAGGATGAACTATAATAATGTATTTTAAATCACATTGTGAACTGCAAAATACTCCAAACAAATGTTACAGTTGTTATTCTGATCATCCTTGAAATCAAATATATAAGCGCTTTTCTATGGTCAGCAAGTACATGACGGATTGGATGGATATTAACTTTAGTAATATTTTAGGACATGTTCAGCTGGCCATAATACCAATTAAGTCTGAGTGAGAGATTTTGGATTGTTTGGGACCCAACCCAGGGAAAGTTATATTAAAATTCAATGAATTACAAGGGAAGATGTTAATTCATGATTAGAAAAATAAATCCAACTCCTAAAAAGAAAGCAGGACATAT
>NW_011444379.1:0-792 GCF_000754665.1 Bison bison bison | reverse complement strand
TCATCACAGTACTCTGTGGCAAGCATTTCTGATGTGATGAGGCATTTCTGATGTGATGAGTCTTTGGACCATGTGATTTTTAATTCCACCATAATGGGGACACATCATGCTTTAAGAAGGTGGAAGTGACACCCGATCACTTCTAGTAATGGACGTGCAGGTTGGGAGCCATGCGGACTGTGGTGACACAGGCGTCACCTCTGTGCCTTGCCCCGGAACAGATGGGGAGTGTGAGATGACCGCAGTAAAGCACACAATCATCTTTACAGCCTGATGCATGGACAGAGGGTCGTCCAGCTCGGGTGACCGAGGCACTTACCTGCAGGAGATAAGACTGCCCCCTACGCTCAGCCTGGCCCCGTCATGCTGTGGGGTCCTGCACAACCAGACCCGCCCACCCCCTCAGCGGGTGTTTCACGGATTTACTTGCTCAAAGCATCTCTTATTCCGTCTGGGATTTATCTGGGGCATAGGGTGCCGTAAGGTCATACATATTCTTCCCCAAATAGTCTCCACCACTCTCAGCACTGTTATTAACAATCCCTTCTTTCCCCCACAGATTTGCTGCAGCATCTCTATTGCAAAAGGGCAATGTTTTCTGTGTGAAGTGTCTCTTCTGCTGATTTGAATGACCATATTCTAGGGTCAGAACAACCCTAGTTCCATCAATGGACTCAGTTCAGTTCAGTCGCTCACTCGTGTCCGACTCTTTGCGACCCCATGAACCGCAGCACGCCAGGCCTCCCTGTCCATCACCAACTCCCGGAGTCCACCCAAACCCACGTCCATTGA
>NW_011444378.1:0-792 GCF_000754665.1 Bison bison bison | reverse complement strand
GGGGGGTAGAGGAGTCTAGCACACAGCTGCTCAAGCCCTGGGCTCTTAGGAATCACCTGGAAAGTTCAAGAGACATGGAGGCCAGGGCTGAGTCTACTGCTCTGTTCATCCAGGCTCGGAACCTCTGCTTCCTGCATCACTGATGCACCAGAGAATCAGGAGTTTGGAGTCTCCCAGAGACCTCAGTCCAGGACACACGGCGTGGCCCTCTAGGAGTTCTTCAAGAACAGGTTCCCAGGCGGCACCCCAGGCCCCCAAAACAGAATAGCCATGTTAGGGTGTCTGAGGGCCACACATGCTCAGGTTCCCCACACTCTCATGCACTGTCAGTGAGCATGCAATTCAGTATAAGCTTTCCGGGGGTCGTTTGGCAGTAACTGCCTGATGAGAATTTAAAGTCCTACCCAGCGATGAGTTTATCCTGATGACATAGTCCATAAACATCACCACAGTGTGTGTGTGTGTGTGTGTGTGTGTCTCCATCCTCTTCTTATGAGGACACCAGCTGTACTCTATTAGGACCCAGGCTGCCCTCACCTGAACTAATCACATCTACAATGGCCCCGTCCCCAAACTCGATCACTTTCGGAGCTACCAGGGATGACAACTTCAACATGTCTTCTAGGGGACATAGGTCAACCTGTAATAGGCTCATTGGTAAAGAATCTGCCTGCCAGTGCAGAAGACACCAGAGACTTGAGTTCAGTTCCTGGGTCGGGAAGTTCCCCTGGAGGAGGGCATGGCAACCCACTCCAGTATTCATGCCTGGAGAATCCCATGGACAGAGGAGCC
>NW_011444377.1:0-792 GCF_000754665.1 Bison bison bison | reverse complement strand
TGCCATTTCCTTCTCCAATGCAGGAAAGTGAAAAGTCAAAGTGAAGTCGTTCAGTCATGTCCGACTCTGTGCGACCCCATGGACTGCAGCCTACCAGGCTCTTCTGTCCATAGGATTCTCCAGGCAAGAGTACTGGAGTGGAGTGCCATTGCCTTCTCCATATTATAGGGCAGTGGTTCTCAAACCTACAGGCATCAGATTCACCTGGAGGGCTTATTAACACAAAATTGCTGGATTCACTCTCAGAGTTTCTGACTTAGTAGGTCTTGGGAGGAACATGAGATTCTGCATGTCTAGAAGGTTCCCAGGTGATGCTGATATTACTTCTGCCAGGAGCACTTTGAGAACCCCTGTTTTAAGGATGCACAAAGATACATACATCGCACAGGTGTACCAGTATTTGGTGACCAGAAGCTTCCTGGTGACCCTCAGGAGTACACTTCAAGCAGAGTGCAAAACATACAGAAGTTGATTAGAGAAGTCATGCGTGTGGAAAAGAAATCAACAATTATAGACTAGATGTTTGGCAAGTTTCGAGAGTGGAATAACATTCAAACAGGAAGCAGAGTCAATGAATGTTTAAAGGAGACATTATGGTTGGGGCCCACAGGGTACTTGGTTGACTCACTCAACCCATCTTTTGAATTGTTCCATCTTTTTAATTAGTGGCCACCATTTAAAAGTTACCAGATTGCATATGGAAATCTAGATTCCTGTCTGCTTTTGAAAAGTCAGAGCCTGTGTTTTCACATGGCAATAGTCAGTTGGACCAAGTGATAGCTGTTCCTTCTC
>NW_011444376.1:0-792 GCF_000754665.1 Bison bison bison | reverse complement strand
GCTAAAAAAATTATCCCTCCTCCAGGGGATCTTCCCAACCCAGGGATTGAACCCAGGTCTCCCGCATTGCAGGAAGATTCTTTATGGTCTGAGCCACCAGGGAAGGCCTTTCAAGAATATATTCTATTTAAAATAAGCAAAATAAAGCATGAAATATATGTAATAGATTGAATATATGTTTTTAAATGAAAAGCACAGAGTTGAACATAAATATTCTGTACCCAAAGGATGAATGGGCAATTTATTTACTAAATAGGCTGGAAAGTGATGACCTCTGCACAGGGACTTTTGTTCTGTCTTTCCAAAAGTAAATAACATGCTAAAATGACTGGTTAGTTTCTAATCATAGATGGAAAAACTCTTCTGCTCAAGGTTATCTGACAAGTATAATGGATACTTGGAGTCTAGACAACAGTTTTTAGTTACATAAATTTGAATTTTATATTGAGTAGGGATAATTTTTTTAGCATAAGTATGCAACATGGGATGGAATTCCATGGAATAATGGGGTCATATGGGCTTCCCTGGGGCTTACTGTATAGCTCAGTCAGTAAAGCATCTGCCTGCAATACGGGAGACACCTGGGTTCAGTTCCTGGGTTGGGAAGTTCCCCCAGAGATGGAAATGGCAACTACTCCAGTATTCTTGCCTGGAGAATCCCATGGACAGAGGAGCATGGCAGGCTACAGTTCATGGGATTTCAAGAGTCAGACATGACTTAGCACTACCTTTCTTTCTTTCTACCGGCTTCCCTGGTGGCTCAGTGGTAAAGAACCTGCCTGCCAGTGCAGG
>NW_011444375.1:0-792 GCF_000754665.1 Bison bison bison | reverse complement strand
GATGGTGCCTAAATTTTGCTCTACCATATGTAAAATGGGGGCAATAATAGAAGACATCAGATATGCAAGCGCATACGTGAATTTCACTGTTTACCTTCCTCAAATAAACATACCCACTTGGAAAGCTTTCTTGATTCCAAAGGAAATGAAACCAGGGAATCGAGCCAATGTATGTGATCTGTCTTGCAATCCTTAGATGATTGGGCAAATACAAAACCTGAGGTGTTAATTACTTCTGAAACCATCAGGGAAAATAGAAGCACATGCAACTCTCAGAAAGGAGCTGATTTGGTCTGCAGAACACAATTTGAAATTCTTAAAAAGAGAAGCTCATAAAAATGTGGCCTTGTAAGCTGAGGCATTTCAGCAGTACTAATGTGAAGGAGAATTTCAGACTGTTCATTCTTCAGGCTTCCCACTCAAACCTGTGTGGTGTATTTTGCAATTTAGCTGAAATGGTCATACTTTCCTAATAAGTACTCCTGCAAAGCAAACCTTTACTCATGTGGAAGAAAAGGCAAAGGGGAATCACAGAACCATGTAATTTAAAGCTAGAAGAAAGGGAAGAAAGAGGACCGTTCTTTTTTAGTTAACAACTTGACTTCTGGAAGATATTTAAATACATGTAATTTTATAAATCTTAAGTGCATGTTGTGAACTAAGATACAAGTAGAACTCAGTAATAAAAGTGAGGCAAGGGAGAATGACAATTTACATGAAATAAGATGCCATAGTGTAATGAGAGATGCCAGCAGCTTCAGGAATTTTAACTAGCCATATATCCCAGAAGTC
>NW_011444374.1:0-793 GCF_000754665.1 Bison bison bison | reverse complement strand
TACGAAAGAGTCATGTGTACAGCCAGCGGGGCAGCAGAATGAGTGGGGAGGTCTGGAAACGGCCCAGCCCGGTTTGATACTAAGGTGGGCCGGAAGCTGTCAGAACCGCGTGTCGAGCTCTTACTTTAAGGCGGGCCCTTTGCCAGATAGTGCTCCTCGTGCTGCTGGGCTTCCATCAACAGTGTTCTGAGGTCAGTGTTGCTCCCATTTTACAGGTGTGAAAGCTTCAGTTTCCACAGTGCGGACAGCTGGAGTACCCATCCGATAGAGTGCAGTTTGAACCCACGTCTGACTGATGGCAGAGGCCTGGGCGCCACCCTGCCTGCCCCTCCTGGGAGTGGTGCCCTGAGAGGGGGTCGCAGCCTGCTGTCTGCGGAAGTCCTCAGTGCCACTGCCCAGGACATGTTTCTGGGGGCTGTGCATGTCCTCAGACTGCCGTGTACGAGGCAGGAGGGACATCCTCTCCTAGACGGACAGAACACTTAGTTACTTCTCTAGGCAGATGGCTGAACTCTGTGACCCCTGGAACTCGATTCAGCCTCTTGTCGTCAGAAAGCCGCTGTTTGGAAAGAGGCTCTGGTCCCTCCTTATTTGAAGGCTGGTTTTCTGAATGGTGAGCTTGGGAATCCTCCCTTGGTGAAAAGCTGCAGTGATGTTGTTAAGGTGAAACTGTTGGCTGGGGAGAGTGGTCCCGCGCGCGCCAGGGTGGCTTTTGCAGGGTGGCTGCGTGTGTGGGCGGGTGTGGGGAAGGCTAGTAGCATGGAAAGAAGTGGGCTCTGGCTCTCGCGTGCCC
>NW_011444373.1:0-793 GCF_000754665.1 Bison bison bison | reverse complement strand
AGATTCTCTTGACTTGGATCCTGAGTTCTAAAGAGAAATCACTCTGAAGAAGAAGATGAGGATGGAATATCTGAAAGGGAGAGCAGCATTGGGATATGTGAGGATTCCAAGCCTACAGAGTATACTTTCTATAATACCAGTGCATGGCAGGATGCTTTGCCTTGAGTGGGGGCTTAAATGTAAGTTTATCAAGTTGAAGTGACTTCTGTATCAAAGCAAATTAAAGTGACCAGGCTGAGTGCATTTCAGATGAAAACCATCATCATCAGAGGTAATATTTATGTTCAACCTTCCATAAGATTCTTTACATACATCATCTCATTTAAACCTCAGAGCAAACCATGAGAGTAATACGATCACCTTCACTTTCACATGAAGAACTTAAAGTTGATGCCTTGCCTAAGGCGTACGAGTAGCACAGGGCAGAGGAGGCACTTGAACTTAGGTCTTCTGAATTCAAGCCCATGCTTTCGTAACTGAATTGCAGAGCCCAGCTTCTTTAGTGAGTCCTTTGTATCTGACACAGCACACAACCTGGTCCTGCACACAATATGCAGGCTCCCTGTAGGCTTTATCCCAGAATTTGTGGTGCTGAGTGATGTCACTAACAAGGTGACAGCCCTGACTTGCATCTGTAGAAAATGGGAACTTCTTCTGCTCAATTGCCTTGAGGCTGCTTCCCTTTCCAACGTGTTGCTGCTTCCGGAGTTGTCAGCCCAGCATGCATTCTCCCCTTCTTCCTCACTAACAGAGCCTCTTTGTTATTTGGACTGGTGATATGCTTCACACCAGT
>NW_011444372.1:0-793 GCF_000754665.1 Bison bison bison | reverse complement strand
GGGATCTTCCCGACTCAGGGATCGAACTCATGTCTCTTATGTCTCCTGCATGGGCAGGCGGGTTCTTTATCACTGAGCCACCAGGGAGGCCCTGTACACACTCACACTTTAATAGATGTGTATTGTTTACTTATAGTAATCTTAATTTGTATGTCTCTCCTGGTGACTAATGTTGAGTGTATTTTCTTCTGTTTATTTGTCTCCAGTGTATTTCCTTAGGTAAAATGTTCATATCTCGGCCCATTTTTATTGGTTTATTAGTTTTCTTCTTATTAAATTATGACAGTGCTTTGTATGGACCGTGGTTGACTCCTAGCCTAACCCAAGGTCACAAAGATTTTTCTCTTACGTTTCCTTGTAGAAGTTTTAAACTTTACATTCACTTTTATGTCTGTAGTCCATGTTGAGTTAATTTGGGGGTCATATGTGAGTTAAGGGTCAAGATTCAATTTTTGCGTGGCCATTGTTTCACCACCATTTGTAGAAATTCTCCACTGCCAAGGCCAATGCTTTTGCACTTTCTAAAACTCACTAGACTATATTTGTATTGGTCAGTTTCTGGGCTCTTCGCTCTGCGTCATTGTTCAATGCTTTAAGATGTTGTTTTCAGTAAGTTATCCAGTTTTAGCAGAAAAGTTAGAAATAATTGCTGAGCCCATTGTTACTGGAAGCAAAGGTCCCCTGAGTTTACCTTTTTCCCTGTAATGGTCCATCCCATGTGCTCGTTTTCTAGGTGTCCACTGGCACAGACACCAAGCAGCCCAGCGCCTGGCCCCCTGTGCATCCACCTGAT
>NW_011444371.1:0-793 GCF_000754665.1 Bison bison bison | reverse complement strand
TATTATCTTATTTTGGAAAAAAATGTCTCTGCAGATGTGGTTAAGGATCTTGAGATGAGATGATCACCTTAGGTACTGGGTAGGCTTTACTGAATGATGTTTTTATAAGAGAGAAGAAGAGGGAGATTGGAGAATGACATTAAAGAAGCCTTAGGCACACAGAAGAGAAGGTAGGGTAAAGATGGAGGCAGAGACTGGAGTGATGTGTCTGTAAGCTAAGGGAAATCTGTAGTCATCAGAAGTGGAAGGAAGCAGAGAACAGATTCTCCCCTAAAACTTCCTACAGGAGTACAGTGTTACCCTGCTGACACCTTGATTACAGACTTCTGGCCTTCAGAATTGTGAGAAAATAAATTTCTGATGTTTTAAGCTACCAAGTTTTTGGTTATTTGTCGTAGTTAATCTCTTCTGGAAATACCCTCTCAGACACACCCAGAAATACCAGCTATTTGGTCACCCCTTAGCCCAGTCAAGTTGACACATAAAGTTAATCATCACAGCCCATTTAAATATTTTTTAAAGGAAACTATTTAAAGCCTATTATGTGAACAAATATTTTTAACTATTTCTGTATGTCTGTCTGTTTGTTATTTCTTAACTAATTTATAAATGACAGTGAATTCTGATAGCAGTCTTAATTTCCAAAGGAAATGTGACTGGACATCACATCCTCAGTGATGTGAAGAAGAAATAGTGTTAGTAAGGCGGTCCATTAATTATGCTGGTGTCTTAATTCAACAGCATTCAAGGGCAGAAATCATAATGGGTTTTGAAAGAAGTTTAAATTAGAGTT
>NW_011444370.1:0-793 GCF_000754665.1 Bison bison bison | reverse complement strand
AGTTGGTTCTTTGGGGGGGAAAAAAAAAAAAAAACCAACAAACCTTTATCTAGACTGACCAAGAAAGAAATAAGATTCAAATTACTAAAATCAGGAATGAGGGGGAAGATATTACAACCAACCTTGGAGAAATAAAAGGAATTATAAGGGGATACTATGAACAATTGTATGCCAACAGATTAGCTAATCTAGATGAAGTGGACAAATTCCCCAAAATACACAGCCCACCAGGACTGAATCATGGAGAAATGGAAAACTGGAACACATTAAAAGCAAGAAAACAGATTAGATTAATTCAGAATACTTGTGAAAAAGAAAACTGTAACGCCAGAGAGCTTCACTGGTGAATTCTACCAGCATTTAAAGAAGTGACATCAATTCTTCTCAAATTCTATAAAAAAGCAGGGAACACTTTCTACCTCATTCTATGAGACCAGCATTACTCTGATAGCAAAACCAGATGAATACCTTAAAAGAAAACTATAGCCCAATCTCTGCAACAGAGAGAACAAAGTTGGAAGACTCATATTTCTTAATTTCAAATTTATAGTAATTAAAAAACTTTTTATTTTGAAACACAGCATGGTGGTGGCATAAGGTCAGATGTGTAGACAAATGGAATAGACTTGAGAGTCCAGAAATAAATTCATATATTGCCGGGGTCCAGCCCCGGTTGATCCAGGGAATTCGAAGCGTGGACGGCGTCGGCGAGGATCAGGATTCAATAGCTTCAATTAGATATTAATTAAAGATGTAAAGAGTAATAGAATGAGGATAGCTCAGTAGGAAGATT
>NW_011444369.1:0-793 GCF_000754665.1 Bison bison bison | reverse complement strand
CCTTGGAGAAGGAAATGGCAACCCACTCCAGTATTGTTGCCTGGAGAATCCCATGGACGGAGGAGCCTGATGGGCTAAAGTCCACGGGGTCACAAAGAGTTGGACACTACTGAGCGACTTCACTTTTCCTTCTGTATATTAGCTCAATAGTTTATTTGTAACTTAATAAGGGATATTTACATTTAACCTTGTTAATAGTATTTGTTACAAGTTTTCAGAGAAGATAGCAATTAAATGTAATAGTCAAAAACTCAGAAGCTGACCTTTAGGTACTTATTTGCATGTCCAGCCTACCTAAATAAATTCAGTTTTTTTTTTTTTCCTGGTTCTAAATGCTCTATAGCAAAATCAATTTCAGTTATAAAATACATGGAATGACTTTTCAAATGGCACTATCCATATAAATGTTATTTGAATTTTATGCTAAACCGTTATATTAGTTAATATTTATACCACTTAATTTATTCTGACAAATTTTTGTCCAAAGAATAGTCATATATAATGTATTTTGATATAATTGAAAAATTTAGCATCATTTATTTTAAATAGTTCATGGATGTTCATGTAATATTATAGAGTATTAGTAGTTTCTGAGTAATCTATTATTGATTAATTTTAATGTTTTACCTGATGAAACAAATGTTACAACTCCTCATTTTTCAGTTTAATTTTAACAGGGAAAAGATCAGAAAGTCAGAAGTGAATTGCACATGAATATATATCTTACATGGAGAAGGCAATGGCACCCCACTCCAGTACTCCTGCCTGGAAAATCCCATGGATGGAGGAGCCT
>NW_011444368.1:0-793 GCF_000754665.1 Bison bison bison | reverse complement strand
TTTTTTAAAGAAGGATAGAATATTGAACATTTTGAAATGGAAAGGTCAAGAATAGAAAGGGTCAACAATAACATATAAGCCAAGGTTGGGGAGGATATGGAATTTTTAGGTCTCAGAGAAGGAAGTTAAAAGTAATAATAACCCATAGATTTTTACAAATTAAGTATGCATGCTGTAATTTTTAGGGTAATCACTAAAACAATTGAAACAAATTGAAGAGGAGGGAGAAATGCTTGTTATATTATTTTGTGAATAAAAAAAATTTTAAAGATTCAAAATGGCATATACAGTATAATCTCAACAATATAGAAAGTATATAATCCCCTGCACATGAGTATCAAGACACATGTACAAAAGTATTCAGAACACCATTATTTACAATGGTAAAATACTGGAGACAACTGAAATGTGTCATCCACAATAGGATGGAAAAATAGACTATACCAACAGTGAAAGGGAATGAACTACAGCTACAAGCATCAGCAGGATATGCTCAAAAAGAAGGATGAAATCACACACACACAGACAGACACACAGTCAATTCTTATTATTTGTGAATTACATCTTTGTGAAATTGCCTACTTTCTAAAATTTATTTGTAATCAAAATGTATGCAGACACATGAAAAGATGCTCACATCATTCGTCATCAGGGAAGTGCAAACCAGAACCACAGTGAGGTGTAATTCCACATCCTACTAGGGCGGTTACCTCCCAGGCGGCACGACTGTGAAGAGTCCACCTGCCAGTGCAGGAGATGCAAAGATGCGGGTTTGATCCCTGGGTCAGGAAGA
>NW_011444367.1:0-793 GCF_000754665.1 Bison bison bison | reverse complement strand
GATTCCAGCTTGTGTTTCTTCCAGCCCAGCATTTCTCATGATGTACTCTGCATATAAGTTAAGTAAGCATGGTGATAATATACAGCCTTGATGTACTCCTTTTCCTATTTGGAACCATAGAGGACTACATAAACCTTTTTCTGTATTAGTTAGAGTCAAACAGGCTGTATCTGATAATTACAAAAAAAGTCTCAAATCTCAACAGTTCAACACAGCAAAAAATCTTGCTTCTCCTACATTTCATGTTCCATACACATTTTCAGGAAGCTCGGTTACATAGTCTCTCAGGAACTCAGGCTGGAAGTCCATAGTTTTGTAGTTGTACCTAATGGCACAGGTAAAAGTTACCCACAAGTTACCACAGTCCAGAAGTGGCACATTTCACGACTGTCTACATTTCCTAACCTATACGGTGACTGGAAACCTTGAGAAAGTAACACAGTGAACTTTACTGTCTCTACAACAATCCCCCATCCTCTACGAATTCTCAAAAAATAGGGACTACTCTATGTTCAACTTTGTATTTCCTACACAGAATGCAAGGCCTGGCTTTTGGTAGATTAGTAGATGCTTGATAACCCTTGAGGAATGAATTTATGAAGGAGTGTAGAATTTGGACCAAAGGTAAAAGGAAAATTTGGGGGAGGGAGTAATTGAATAGGTAAAGAGAAAAAGGTAACAATGATCATAGTAAACCTGTGTTTCATCAGGAAATGACTGTGGCATGCCAAATACTGACACGCCCCTCCTCAGACAAAGACGTCCACTTCCTAATTCCCAGAACCCGCAAATG
>NW_011444366.1:0-793 GCF_000754665.1 Bison bison bison | reverse complement strand
TGACTCAGTGGTAGAAGGGGCTCTCAGCTCATCCAGACCCCCCACACACATCCCTGATCCCAACACCCACACACCCTCGAGGTGTGAACCAGCCATGTCAAGAAAAATTACACACTCGGAAAAATTAGAAGAACAATGACATTGGAAATTGACTATATACCCACTTCTAGAGAGTAAGGGAGTTTTTCAGGTTAGAAGTAATAGAAGACACAGCAAAGGAAAAATTGATTATTTGGGATTCATAAAACTGAACAACGATACTATGTCAGAAATAAACTCTAACTGAAATGAAAACCAGTATTCCATTCCAAGCAACAAAAAATGCATACTGAAAACTTTAGATAAATGTAGGTGCAGACCAATATTTCCCTTATGTTTATCCATCTGAGACAACACTCTCTCAAATAGAGAGGAGAAATAACATCTTTTGACACAAAGATGTTAATTGTGGCATTTTATATCATATGAAAATATTGGAAACAATATGAGTGGTCAGCCACAGAGGGAAAGTTGTGCAGTAAGTAGGATGAATTCTCACAATCAAGTGGGAATCAATAAAAATTATTCTCAGGAAGACGCTTTAACGACATGGTGGGAAGTACGGGGTGTGGACAGAAGTCATGCCATAGACAGAAGCCTCTGGGTGGAGTGAAGAGCAGAAAGGAAGCTGACTAGGATTACAGCGGGGTTTACACGCACCTGATGCAGACGACACCACCCTTATGGCAGAAAGGGAAGAGGAACTAAAAAGCCTCTTGATGAAAGTGAAAGAGGAGAGTGAAAAAGTTGGCTT
>NW_011444365.1:0-793 GCF_000754665.1 Bison bison bison | reverse complement strand
TCCCTGTTTGGATTACAAAAATAATAATTGCTTTGTATAAGAAAACAAAACAATATACCCATGTTTGAATGAGTGAGGGAAATTGTGAGACACCCCCACCCCACCCCAGAGATCATCACTATCAACAATTCAGAGAAGTTTCACATCCATATCACTGTCTGTATTTATATTGTTGCCATGGATTTGGAAAAATAGATCCATATTACAGAAAGATGGGATCAAGCTATATATTATGTTCTGCAGCTTGTGTTTTTACTTAATATAATCTTTTAAAAACTGCTCATACACATCACTCTAGTTTTTTATACTATGGTCGTCTATAATATGGATATAATTTATTAATAGGCTAGAATTTATTTTACCTCCTCAGTGCACGTCTGGGTGGTTGGCAGTACATTTTAATGGATGTGATGGCCGGCTGCCCCCTCCTACTCTGGGAGGGGTCAGAGAGGAGCCTGGGAGGGAAGAGCTCGCTTACACAGCCTAAGCCACCATCCTTGAGGGTGCTATCCTCTCACCTCCGCAGAATTCTTCTCCAACAAATACTGTGGCTGAGCAGGGCCAGGGCACAGGTGTCCCCCCTGTACCCCCAGAGTGGGGGGAACCAGGGCCATGCTGGGGACACAGCGAGGAGGGCCTGGAGGGCTTCATTTCTAATTGAATTAGAATTTTTGAATAGGTGAAGCATTTTCTATAGTTCAGAAATCAAACTGACACCCACAGGTATGCACTGCGATTGCACGCTCCCCCTGGCGCCCTCTACAGGCCATTTATATAACTTCTAGGCTTATTT
>NW_011444364.1:0-793 GCF_000754665.1 Bison bison bison | reverse complement strand
GGCTCTAGGTGAGTGATCACACCATGATGATTATCTGGGTCATGAAAATCTTTTTTGTACAGTTCTTCTGTGTATTCTTGCCACCTCTTCTTAATATCTTCTACAAGAGTACTGGAGTGGGTTGCCATTGCCTTCTCCCTTCTTAATATCTTCTGCTTCTGTTAGATCCATACCATTTCTGTCCTTTAATTGTTTCCTAAATCAGTTTGTACATGGAATGAGATGCCGATTAAAATACCACTGGGACTTTTTTCAAAACTGACATGCTAATTTTAAAATTGATGTAGAAAAGTTACCATGCAGGAATATCCAGGAAGTTCTAACCAAAAAAGAAAGCGGACTAGCCTTATCAGATATTACTATAGCTACAGTGGGGCTTCCTGGTGGCTCAGTTAAGAATCCACCTGCAATGCAGGAGACCTGGGTTCGATCCTGGAGTCCGAAAGATCCCCTGGAGGAAGGTAGAATACTACTACTGCAGTATTCTTGACTGGAGAATTCCATGGATAGAGGAGCCTGGTGGGCTATGGTGTCACAAAGAGTCAGGCATGACTGAGCAACTAACACAACAGTAATTATAATCATGTGGAATAAATAGGAAAATGGAATAAAATACAATCCAAAAATAACTGCTAAAACATACAATTTTTTAAAGTGAATCATTGTTTTTAAGTACTAGTGATGAAAATATGAAATATTCCTTAAATGGTTTGGGAACATCTGGTGAGCCATCTGGAATTTTTTTGATCACTTTATCCCTCTTTTAATTTTTACATTAGATAAATTCCAGATG
>NW_011444363.1:0-793 GCF_000754665.1 Bison bison bison | reverse complement strand
TTTAATCCATTTTGAGTTTATTTTTGTGTATGGTATTAGAAAGTGTTCTAGTTTCATTCTTTTACAAGTGGTTATAAACTATATTTAAATTTAGATGAACAAATTCCTAGAAAAACACAATTTACCAAAACTCTCATAAGAAGATAGCTTGATACACATAAAGGAAATTAGATCCTTAAGTTAAAACCTTTCCACAAAGAAAATCTCACACCCAAATGGTTTCACTGATAAATTCTTCCAAACATTTAAGAAAGAAATAACATCAATATTACACAATCTCTTCCAAGAACAGAAAAAGAAGGACGGATACTTCTCAACTCATTTTAAGAGGCCCGTAAAACCTTAGAGCCAAAATTGAACAAAACACTGCAACAAAGGAAAACTGCCGATTAATTTAACACACAAAAATCTGTGTTTCTATGATCTGCTCACAAAAACCCCCACAAGGTTGTTCACAGCATCTTTATTTGTAATTGTCAAAAACTAGAGACAAACAAAATGTCCTACAATAGGTGCATGACTTAACCAAACTCTGGTTCATCTGTGGCACAGAATCCTACTTAACAGTAAAAAGGAATAAACTATTGACATGTGCCAACAACTTGGATGGGTCACAAAAGTATCAGGCTAAGTAGGGGGATGAGGATCTCAAAAAATCACATAATGATAACTTCATTGATATAAAATTCTTGAAGTAACAAAATTACAGAGATGGAGAAAAATCAGTAGTTTCCAAGGCTTGAGGGCTTCCCTTGTGGCTCAGCTTGTAAAGAATCCGCCTGCAATGTGGGAG
>NW_011444362.1:0-793 GCF_000754665.1 Bison bison bison | reverse complement strand
TTGAGTTAATTGGGTAGGAACTTACATAATTGTTTTGGACTTTTATTCTTTTTTAAATATAGAAATTTAAAGTTATAACATTGTCACTGAGTATTGCTTTATACTATATCTTGCAAATGTTTTATGTGAGATATTCCTTGTTTATTTTGTAATATTTTTAATTATTCCATAAGATGTTTCCTTTGACTTGTAAGTTGCATAGAAATTTGTTATCTAATTATTTATTTGGGAAATTTCTGCTTCTTGATTTTTTGATGTCTAATTTAATACATTTTGAGTTGGGTAAATTATAGCTCATAGTTTGTATGCTTTATTTTTTGAAACTTACTTTATGGACCAGAAGTTTTTTCCCCATGTATATATTTGTAAAATCTGTCTAGATTTTACAGTTTCAATGTTGGGTGCAGTTTTCTATAAATGATAATTAGGTCAGTTTGGTTCATAGTAATGCTCTGATCTCATGTATACATGCATTTTCATCTATTTGTTCTAATTAGTTACTCAGAGAGACTTTTTTAAAAATTTATTTATTTTTTATGGAAGGATAATTGTTTTACAGAATTTTGTTTTTTCCTGTCAAACCTCAACTTGAATTGGCCATAGGTATACTTATATCCCTGGAGATGGCAATGGCAACTCACTCCAGTAGTCTTGCCTGGAAAATCCCATGGACTGAGGAGCCTGGTAAGCTATATTCCATGAGGTCGCTAAGAGTCAGACACGACTGAACGACTTCACCTTCACTTTTCACTTTCATGCATTGGAGAAGGAAATGGCAACCCACTCCAGTGTT
>NW_011444361.1:0-792 GCF_000754665.1 Bison bison bison | reverse complement strand
TGAAGGACTCCCTGAGATGAGGCAGCACAGGATCCCATGGGTTTATGCACCCAGAGGCTTGGGTTCAGATCCAGCCTCTCTCATTCACTGTGTGACCTCAGGCCTGCAACTATTCCTAGCTAACCCTCTGCATCTCAGTTTCTTCATCTGGAAAATGGGATAGTAACAGTGCCCACTTGTGGGGCCGCTGTGAAGGTTAAAGGTTTCTAGTTTGTTAGTACATACATGTTTGTGCAGTTTTCTGTATCGTGCTTCATAATGTGAAGACTGCATGTGACAGGGGAAGAGGGAAGAGGCATTGCACACAAACTCCTTTAGCACAGTCTGGGCATACAGTAAATGGTTAGGAAATGTAAGGGCTATTATTGTTATTATTCTATCTTGTAGGTCAGTGGGAGCCATGGAGAGTCTCAGAGTTGTGGTGGGGTGGTCCTCCCTTAGCAAAGTTCTGCTTTAGGCATATAAGAAGTAAAGATACAGGAGCCAGGACCGTGGGTCCAGGTGGTCCTTGGTGTGTGTGAGGAAAAGCTGCCCGCTGAGTGGCAGAGCCCTGTGCCAGGGCACTCGGCGTGCAGGACACAGCCAGGTCCTCTCCAGAGTGAACCTGCCCAACAGCCCCCAGCAGCGAGGAAAGAAAGGGCTGGTTAGTGGAGGGGGTCCACCTCTGAGTGTCTTTGCCTCTTGGGCCAGCACCCGCCCCCTCCGCAGTGCAGGCAGTCCACACAGCAGATGGAAAGGCTCCCCAGCTGGCATGTGTGTGGGTGAGAGAGAGAGAGAGAGAGAAAGAGAAAT
>NW_011444360.1:0-794 GCF_000754665.1 Bison bison bison | reverse complement strand
CCATAGACATAATGTCTCACATAAAATTAAGAAGAAGAGTAAAAAAATTTCTTTGTATTCATCCATTCTAATGGAGGCAGGCACATGTTGCTTTTTGTTCTCACCCTACGGCTTTGGTCAAAAGTTTCCATTTTCAAATGCAGAAGACGGTAGCAACTGACTGTATCAGTCTATATCTAATTGGACAATTGCTCATTTTCCCCAAAGTAGTTGTTATAGGAAATGGCAATTCATGGAGAAAGCTTGGAAACTGCATAACTTAGAGAAATGATGGTTTTGTGTTGTCTGCTACAAGCTGGTTTGTGAAGGTCAACCAGATGACCAAAGATCATTGTCCCATGTATATTCAGGAGTTATTCAGTTTCTTCCTTAAGGACAGATCACTCTGTTGAAAAGTTACAGGATCTACATCCAAAGTGGTTTTTTTTTAACTTGTACTAATTCACTAATTCACATGTTCATACAATCCTTGCTTGAAAAAAGCAAACATACTTCATAGTAACAAATTATTTAGAACTCCAAATGAACACCTCCATTGAATACCAAAGGCTTGAGATTTATTCTTACAAAACTACATTTGGATCAATTTCAACTCTCCCCAAATTGTTTTTTCCCTTATAGGGATCATTAAAATAATGTTTGATGTGCTGTCCATGTCTGTATCTACATCTCTATATCCACATCTAAGTGTGAACATGCATGCATGCTCAGTCACCCCAACTCTTTCCAACCCCATGGACTGTAGCCCACTAGGCTCTTCTGTCCATAGGATTTTCCAGGCAAGAATACTGGTG
>NW_011444359.1:0-794 GCF_000754665.1 Bison bison bison | reverse complement strand
TTCCTATCTCTTGCCTAAAAATTCCAGAGCCAAAACTTAATGAGTACCAAGGCTTCCTCCTCCAGATGAGAGAAATCTTGTCCTCTAATTTTACAATGAAGTGCAAAGTGAGGATGTTAACACTTCTCATTCATGCTGGCATCTCAGACACAAGTTCAGAACTCTGAGACGCGTGGAAGGTTCCCCACATTCTCTCTTTCATTCATTCAGTTATTTATTCCCTCCTGGGGCAGGGGGTTCAGGGTAAGCCCTGCAGGAGGTATGACCACAGCGCACACCCCTGGACCAGAGGGAGTTCCCAACTCTGCCCGAGGGAGGCCAGGGCGGAGGGGAGGCATCACAGCCGAATGGTGGAGAAAGAGCCCAGAGAGCCGGGGGTGCTCTGGGGACACTTGAGTCTCATTATGTGGACACAGGGCAGGTCAGCAGTTGAGGCCACAGGGCAGGAGGGCTCAGCACACGGAGGAGCCGCAGACGTGCCCCGAGGGGCAAGGAGACTCAAGGCTGGAGGCAGAAATGCCCAGGGCCAGGCTTCCAGGTTCAAAGCCACCACAAAACCCTAATGAGTGGGAGGTGGGAGCTGGTGGGGAGGCTGGAGAGGCAGGGGATGTGCGTGTACCCATAGTGGATTCAAGTTTCTATATGGCAGATTAACACAGTACTGTAACACAATTATTCTCCAATTAAAAGTTAAAAATTTATAAAAAAGGAAAAAAATAAACCCAAACAGTCCACACACACACACACACACACACACACACACACACACACACACATACTATATATATATATAA
>NW_011444358.1:0-794 GCF_000754665.1 Bison bison bison | reverse complement strand
GCATTTTTTTTTTTTTTTTTTTAACTAGTGCTGTGAGATATGCAATTATATTTCATTTTCAGTGATCACATTGAAAAACATTACCTACTCTTATATTCTTAGATATACCAACACTGTCTCCTTTTGCTCTTTCCTACTTGATTGCATATTATCTCCAAAGGACTTTTTTTATTATTATTACTATTTCATTTTGTTAAAGAGCATCCTAGCTGGTCTTAATGCTTCTTTTTCTTGGGAAGAGCATAGTAATATATCTCACAGTGATGTAGACTAATGGCATCCATATGAGAATTTGGTCCTGTTTGGTATGTGAGGTGGGATAAACTAGTTATGTTGGAGTTACAACCTGCATCCTCAACCTTAGTGATGCATTACAGTGCGATTTACTTCCCCAGCTACATATCCACCTCTGACCAGGAGAATCTGTTTATGTTTCTGAATCAGGGATTCAGACAGACAAATCTTATTTTGACAGGTCTTTGAACAAAGTCTATAACAGGAAAGAGATATAGAGAATTGTACACTTGCCCTCAGTAGCTTCTTATACTGGTGCTTTAAGTCACTTCCCCTCACACTCCAATGACCTTGAAAGTAATTTAACCATATTTAACTTTAAGGTCTGTGGGAAAGTGCACCTATAAATAGCAACTCTACAGTATCTGTAGGATGCCTAGCTATTCCAATATACAGACTTCCTAAATTCAAATCTATGAATCATAGATGTTAGGTATTAGAATCTCCTAAGATATACGTTCAGTTCAGTTCAGTTCAGTTGCTCAGTCGTGTCCGACTCT
>NW_011444357.1:0-794 GCF_000754665.1 Bison bison bison | reverse complement strand
AGACATAGCTACCACCCTTTGGGGAGATGGGGAGCAGGAGAGGCATGAAGGAACATATACCCTGATAGCCATGCCTCTCAGGAGCTGGATCCTCACCCCATCTTGCCCAGAGGAGCAGGGTGTCTTGGAGATGGCAGAGAATACGTGTAAACTGCCTCCCCACAGACTTACATGTACCCAGCTCTGGGCACAGGGGGAGAATGGCTCCCAAGGGAGTGTCTTCCAGGTGGGAGATGCAGGCAGTAGTGAAAGTGAGGGTCAGAGGAGGGTGGAAGGGAGCACCAGAGGGAGCACTAGTAGGGCTCAGCACTCTCAGCAGTGGGGGCTGGAGGCAGGGGGTAATAAGGAGGCTGGGTCCCCAGTTTGGGGCTTCAGCTCCCAGGTGAATAGACAAGCCGGTCCTAAGATGGGGTCTCTCCCTGGGGAGAAGCAAGCTAGTGAGAAGGTCCTGAGTTCAGGGGGCACTCTGAGTGTGAGGGACCCATGATGCAGGGCCTGGAGGATCGTGGCCGAGGCTTTGGAGCAGGGACGATACAGAGGGCTGGCGTGCACAGCTCTGAGAGTCCTGGGTGACACGGAGGCCCGGAGGGAGCCCTGGAGTTCTGGCCAAGAGGAGAAAACCAGGCTGGTCTGAGAAGGGAGGGCCCCTGAGACCCCAGGTGACTGAGTCTGGGGTAAAGAATGCTGCTGCTGCTAAGTCGCTTCATTCGTGTCTGACTCTGCGACCCCATAGACAGCAGCCTACCAGGCTCCACCGTCCCTGGGATTCTCCAGGCAAGAACACTGGAGTGGGT
>NW_011444356.1:0-794 GCF_000754665.1 Bison bison bison | reverse complement strand
TACACTGAAATATGCTTCTGATCCACAGCCACTAAGAAGGTGTTTGGAGAATGAACATAAACCTTAATATTTTTTTTAAAGCTTCTTTCCTGTCCTCAGAACCATGGGGGAAGGGAATGGAGGTTGGGGGAAGGAACAAAAACCACGACTATAAGGGGAAAAGAGGAAAAAAATACTAATACTTTTAACAGTAAAAAGTAAAGCTCTAAATTTAGGAGAAAAACCCACTAGTTTTCTCTCCTTTCTGGCTATATGACACACACAGTACAGTATGAAAGTATCACATATCCAATAGGCACTGAGCCACAGCAAAGGCTATCAATCTGTGTTTCCTGACTTCTGTAAAAACTCTCACCTACACCTGTGAGATTAATTAGTATGCAGATTCTCGACTTCTAGAACCCTGGCTGGTATTTAGCTGAAAACACACTGCATCCTCAGAGCATTAGTGGCTGGATGCAAGAACTGACTCACTTCCAGGCTATTTCTGCAAAAAAGGTCAGTTTTTCTTTTCTGCAAGTCGATGTAAACTTAACCTCTCTACGGGTTTCCCACTCTGTTACCACCTGGCAGACAAACTGGACCAAAAAACTTGCTTAAACTGTGCTAGACCAAGCAATCAGGAAAATAAGGACAAGATGTGAGCTAGAAAAAGCATTTTGGAAACTACTTGCACTTAATAAAAACATATTTTTAATTCAGCTTAATGTGAAATCCAAACTAGCTCAATCTAAAAGGAAAAGATGCTTTATTTATACTTATGTGAGTTTTTAATTTAGGCTTGATTCGTGATT
>NW_011444355.1:0-794 GCF_000754665.1 Bison bison bison | reverse complement strand
TTGAACTTGCATCTCCCGCATTGCAGATTCTTTACCATCTGAGCCACCAGGGGAACTTAAGTGTATTTTAATTAAATATTTGATTAAAATTAACAAAAATTAGTATTAAGTAATTTTTTATGATATAAGGGCTAACAGGAAAAAAACGTAATTAACCTCAATGTACCTCTGACTTCGCACTCTGAAACTGGCGCATCACAGAGACAGAGCCTCAGACAGATCCTCCCCCATTCCGACTTAGAGGAAGGAGAGGACTTGGTCAAGAGGTGGGATCACTGAGTGCCCTCCTGCCCTCAGCGCCACACCAGGCACCCCACGTGTCATTTCATTTCCTCCACAGGTAACATCCGGAAGGTCTTTGAACCAGCTGTTTTCTCAGCTTAAAATGCTTGGTTCCTGGTCTTGGTTCTTATTCATCCTTAAGATGGGAATCTCACGGACATGAACACGCCTTCCTCCAAACCAGGTGCCTTCTCTCTATTCTATGCTCTCAGAGCAGATGTCGTTCCATCTGTGGGACTGAGCTCTTGGAATTTCATCTGCTCATCTATGCAGTACTTCTTCCTTTTCTTCTAAATGCCACTGTAATGAGCAAAGGGCACCTTTCAAGTAGGACAGGGATTGTATTTACTCCCAGGACCCAGCACAACGCCTGACACCTGACAGCTTCACAGACCTATTACTGAATGGATAAATGAACCCTCAGGCAGACTTCCCTGGTGGCTCAGAATCCACCTCATCTGCCAATGCAGGAGACTGGGTTCGATCCCTGGGTGGGGAAGATCCCCTGGAGG
>NW_011444354.1:0-794 GCF_000754665.1 Bison bison bison | reverse complement strand
TTTTTTTTTTTTTTTGGTGTTAGTACTACATAGCTGTGTGAGCTTGGCAAATGTGTTAACTTATCTTCCACTCGGGGTTCTTATAATTAAAGACTCTAAGTAATCTTTATAAGCACAAAAGGTTAACCATGCAGAGTGCTCAGATGAAGCATTTCAGGGAAACACTGAAATCTTTCTAAATAAAGCCAGAGCCATTGAAGCTGCTGACTAGAAAGTAACCCCTGACTGATAATATGTCGAGACGAGCCATTATCCAGGATAGGTTGCTTTGATTTCAGTAAAGTGAAGTGCTAATCTAAGCAGTTAGTTCTTCAGACTTTCCAGAGACTAAAAAGGATGCATACCAGCAAAACAAACACACTTACAGAGCATGTAATTTCTTAAACTGACAATCTAGCCTGTGTTTGCTAGTATTCATATTCACAGAATATTAATAATATTTCTGAAACATTTTCACAAGTCATAGATTAATCTTTATAAACAGATGTGTTTAAACTATGGATGAATATCCACTGGTTCCAAAATAAAACTCCATGGCATAAATTACAAGGACCTCCATGATTTGGCTTTCTGCTAATCTCTTCAATCTTGTGTTTCACCTTGCCCTGACTCATACTCTGTCTTTTGGCCATACTCAGCTACTTGTTTCTGCTTGAAAAAACCCAGATGATTTAAGCCTCCATAGTTTTTCACAAGGTATTCCCATTGTCTACCATTCTAGCTATCTACTGCTGCTGCTGCTAAGTCGCTTCAGTCGTGTCTGACTCTGTGTGACCCCATAGACGGCAGCCCAC
>NW_011444353.1:0-794 GCF_000754665.1 Bison bison bison | reverse complement strand
TGCCAACACTCAAATACTAAAATTTTCTGTAGTTAAAGGCAGTTTTCAGAATGTCTCTGTCATTTAATATGGGTCTCACAACAAAAACGATCCTAAAGCAAAATATCTTTTAAGATACATCCCAAAATATTTAGTCAGTATTCCAGTGTTTTAATACTAAATAAGCTGTTAACTTTTACTTTTGCTAATTCCAAAACTTTTAAAAGTCATAATGTAACAGTAATCTATTCATTATTCTGGAAATGAGATCCTTTGCTAATGATTCCAGTTTAACTTTGAAACACAGCCCTTGGGTCCTGACTTTTTTGCCCTTTTATATATTTTACACTGTGGTTTCTATTATAACTTACCTAGTTCTTTGAGGAAGAAGATCAAAGTATCTGTAAACTTTGGCAGTAACTAACTTTCCTATCAATAAAATAGCTGTTTTTAAAAAGAACTTGAACAATTAGAAAACAGTTTTTTAGTTTTTTTATGGTATCACAATACCTCCAAAAAATTAAATACTGAAGTATAGAATCTAACAACACATATATAGGATCTCTAAGTTCAAAAATAACAAAATACTGATAGAATAAATTTAAAAAGGCCTAAATAAATGAATTTGTGAATTAAAGGACTTAATAAAGATGTCTATTATTCAAAATGCTAATTCTCCCTAAATTGATCTACAGATTTAATGCAGTTCCAAGCAAAGTCACAGAGGTTTTCTGCATGTATAGATCAGATCAGATCAGATCAGATCAGTCGCTCAGTCATGTCCGACTCTTTGCAACCCCACGAATCCCAGCACG
>NW_011444352.1:0-794 GCF_000754665.1 Bison bison bison | reverse complement strand
GGCACCCCGATGGCACGTCACGTCCTCACCCAGCTTATCCTTCTGTCCCTGGAGGCCTTCGGGCCCAGCAAACTTTCCAGATAGAGGGACCTGTCCTTGGGGCTCCCCGTGGGCAAGTGAGAGAAAGGACACAGACCAGGGTCACTGTGTGGTGGCTGCTGCTGACAGGCAGGGATGCTGCTCAGTGTCCCAGGGCAGGGGACAGTCCCACGCAACAAAGAAGGAGCCCACCCCAGCGTCCATAGTGCCCGGGTGGAGAAGTCCGACTTCAGGAGATGTACCGTGCGGATTTCAGCTGAGCTCCTTCCTGCGCTGGGGGAAGGGTGTCCTGACTCCCTCCTACATGCAGAGGCAGCGAGTATGAGAAGGTCCTGGAGCCCCTGACTGGACATGGGCTTGCAGCTTCACACACCATTAGCCAGTTAGGTGACCCTGGGCAAGTCACGTAACCTTCTGACCCTCTGAGGCCTGGTCAGAGCTGCCCAGGAGGATCGCATGGAGACTTGATGACGTTCCCAGGGTCAAGCCAGACTGGGGGCTGGGTCATGGTTGGTGGATGAGGAAACCCCATCTGTGTCTGGAGCATGGGCTGCTGCATCAGTGGAAAGGCTTGCATTTTTCTGTTGTTCTCAAGGCGAACCCCAGCTCCCCAGGTCTGCAGGCTGCAGCACGTGCCCTGTGACATGGTTGGGGAGGCCATCTGGGGTTACCTGGCGTTTCACCCCAGGTCGTACCTCAAAGGTATTTTTTGAGTAAAATGCTTATGGCCCTAGAGTGCCCAGGTGAGTTTTTAT
>NW_011444351.1:0-794 GCF_000754665.1 Bison bison bison | reverse complement strand
GATGTATCTAACAATAAGGAGTGTATAAACAAAGTTTGGCATGCTCGTGGGCCATATAATTTTCACAAACCTGTAAATGTGTATTGAAATTTTGAGTTTTAAACTTTTAAGTCTTTTATGTAAATATATTTTTATAGGTGAGGGTATAATAATTTCAGTAGATACCACTGATAATAAAATTGAAAAGTAAAGTAAAATTGTTTGGTTTTGTGGTAGAAGTTATTGACCTTGCACAGGCTATTTAGGTGTGCCTTGTTAGGACTGTCACTTCTCTAATGTAACTCTTATGTATAATTTCTTAAGGGATGGTAATAGAAGTCATGCAGAGAACAGACTTTAAACTAATGGCCACCATAGTCTTAAGTACACGTCTGGGAATAATGCAGCTTGTTAAATTTTCTGACATCACTACATCTAATTTTAAGGTATCTTAAATATCATTAAAATTGCATTCACTTAATGTATGTCTGTGTAGTGCAGAAATCCTTATTTTGTGGACAGTTGATTGGAAAATTGAAAATCACTTAGAGCTAAAATCACACTTGGTATGAGTTTTAGTCCTGAACTGCATATTGGATGTTGGACTTATGAGTAGTAACAAGAACACAGAGTATTTAGTGGAGATGTATAAATAATGAATTTTTTTTCGCTGCATGTATTAAATGCTTATATAGGACTCAGTTCTATAGCTCATTTTATTTTTGAATTATCTTAGATATCCTGATGAATGATGAGGTTTTTATTTATGTAAGACAGCATATTTATGAAAAAATATACCTTAGAGTCAACATCCT
>NW_011444350.1:0-794 GCF_000754665.1 Bison bison bison | reverse complement strand
TAATCCAGGTTTTTTTTTTTTTTTTTTTTTTCATTCCTTTTAGGAGAAGGACTGGTGAAATCACTGTGGTATGCACTTGTTGTATTGTAATCTAGTATTCTTCCTCAGTTGAGGGACCTGGTTTGTTTCTCTCTTTTTAATTAGCATGCATCTTCCCTAGTCCCAATACTGTATGATTCAGCCTTGTTCATTCTCTTTGAATCCTATATAGTGCTTAGGTCACTGTTGAGAACCTCCTATGTATTTCTGCAAAAATTATAATGAATAGATAAAATAATCCAGGCTTCATATAGATATAGATGTATATACAGATATACATATGTATATATGCTGAATCAAAAAAGATAGTTACATTGCATTAAAAAAAACTTCCCACCCACTACTTCCTACCTGTGTGAACCATGAGTCTGGTTTCTGTATCATCTAGGAGCTTGTTTTTTTTTTTGTAGTTGTTAGGTTTGTTTGTTTTTTTAATGATTCTACATGTAAGAGAGATCATACAGTATTTTTCTTCCTCTGACTTACTGCATGTAGCCTAATGCCCTCAAGGTCCATCCATGTTATCCCAAATGGCAAGATTTCGTTCCTTATTTTATGACTGAATAATAAACATTGAGCATGTCTGCATGTGTGTGTGTGCATGTGCCACAGTTGATCCATTCATCTGTCAGTGGACACTTAAGTTGTTTGTGTACCTTGGCTATTGTTAATGATGATGCAGTGAGCATGGGGTGTGTATATCTTTTGAGTGAGTGTTTTGTTTTTGGATAAATACCTAGAAGTGGATTTGCTTG
>NW_011444349.1:0-794 GCF_000754665.1 Bison bison bison | reverse complement strand
TTAAAAATAAAAAAAAATTTAAAAAAAATTTAAAAAAAAGAAATATACCATTTTATAAATGAATGAATTAAAGAACAGCTTCCCTAAATTTGTTTCATCATCGTTTGAAATTGTGTGATGCAATTAAGTCCATGGGGCTAAATTAATATTAATTCCTTTAGAGATAGCCTGCATTTCTGTTTTGGATGTTTGTCAATTTTTTTCTTTGTAATTTTAAAGCATATCAGAAAGGGGAGGAAGGGAGGGAGAGGAGTGGATTGGGACTTTGGGATTAGCAGATGCAAACTATCATATACAGAGTGGATAAACAACAAGGCCCTACTTTATAACACAGGGAACTATATCCAATATCCTGTAATAAACTGTAATGGAATATAATGAATAAAAATAAACTTTATAAGGGTATGTGTCTAATTATTTAAGTTTTCCCTGGATCATGACAAACACTCTCAGCTGCATCTCAGGCCTCTTGTCCCTTCCCTTCAGCCCCCCTTGAGGAGGGTACTTTAATTGTGATTTTTCCAAATAATCTGGTTTCCTTCAAGAACACTTTTCATTTTGAGTTTGTATTTCCTCCATTCTCTTGTATGCCATTCACTTCATCTAATACCACTCTTTTCTGTGCGGTGATGTGCTCTGTGTGTGTGTGGAGCACTGAGTCCAGTGTGATTTTAATTTTGAACTTGTGGTTCTGGCCTAAGTGTGCCCCTCCTTCATCTCACCGGGCTCCCACCCCATCCCAGCTTGTCTCCTTGCCCTCACGTCCTGCCCCCTCTTCATTTCATCCTGTCATC
>NW_011444348.1:0-794 GCF_000754665.1 Bison bison bison | reverse complement strand
CCCCACCCCCCACCCATGACGGTGTTCCACTGCAAAGGCTCCTGGGAGGGCCCTGGAGCAGGTGGTACCTGGAAGGGGGAAAGGCACTCACTTGAGAGGGTACATGCGAAGGGCCACATCCATGCCTGGGCAGTAGGACAGGAAGGCCGCCAGGGCCGTCTCCTCAAACAAGCCAAAGATCAGGATCTTGTTCCTGCAGGCACAGTCAGGGCTGGACCCAGAGAAGCCCACCCGGCATCCCCACCCCATAGACACAGAGGCACTCCCCCGGGGCAAACGGAGAGAGACAGACAAGGAGACACAGAGGGATGGAAACAGAAAGAGGCAGCGAGGCACAGATGGGTCCAGGGAGATGGCGACGGTGAAATATGAAGACAGAAACACACAGACAGGCCGGGGTATAAAAAGATAAGACAGATCTGGAGAGGGACGCAGGAACATCCCAGCAGCGCGCGCGCACGCACACACGCGCGTGCACACACACACACGCGCGTACACACACACACACAGGCAGACAGGGAATCCAAGATAGATGTGACCACTGGAGAGAAAATCAACTCAGAGGCAAAACCAGAACAGACAGACGTGGGGCGGGACGGAAAGCAGCCACAGCGACCACGACCCTCACTTCATGCCCTGCTGGAAGACAGAGTTCCTCCGGGTCTTGCAGATGATCAGGTCAGCCCACTGCACGACCACTATGCTCACGAAGAAAGCCGTGTGGCACGTGAACTCCACCACCTTCCTCTGCTCGTAGGTCTGCGAGGGTGACGATGCACGTGTCAGCCAGTGGT
>NW_011444347.1:0-795 GCF_000754665.1 Bison bison bison | reverse complement strand
TCTTCGCATCAGGTGGCCAAAGTATTGGAGCTTCAGCTTCAGCATCAGTCCTTCCAATGAATATTCAGGACTGATTTCCTTTAGGATTGACTTGTTTGAGCTCCTTGCTGTCCAAGGGGCTCTCAGAAGTCTTCTCCAACACCACAGTTCAAAAGCATCAGTTCAAGAACACAAAGAAAGAGCAAATACAAGAAGATAGAACTGACTGTCATGGGACCATTTCTTTTTGTTCGGGAAAGTCCAAATCCAAAAAGTCAAAGTTTTGGAGTTGTCACCATAGTCTCCTTTTTAAGGAAAAATGTGTCACTTCAGTTATTATTTTCCTCTACCTCAAACCTTCTTTAGTTGAGGCTTATCTTCAGAAACTAGAAAGACTTAACTTCTCTTCATGACACAGTTCTATAGCTCTCTCATCAATCTTGTCAAGGATGTGAGTCCTAGATTCTAAGAGTAAGGAGGAATATTTGAAAGCATCTTCAGTCTCCTAATGTTATACAGCATGAGGCCACCAAGGCTTGAGTATTCAAGTAATGAGTTCAAAGTGACTCAGACACCTAGTAATAGAGACAAAACCAGTTTCCACAAGCCCCTGTTCTGTATCCCCTACTTTTCTATATAACCTACAGTACATTTTTAGTTCTCCAGACTTTTCATATATTAGTTTATTTCTTCTAGAATTGGTCTGCATGAATGGATACCACTATCGGTCATGAACCCTGATAGATTCAATTCAAGCTTTGTGGGGAATCTAGATAAAATCTCAGTGTTGTCAGGGACCTCACTCAGTGTAGTCGG
>NW_011444346.1:0-795 GCF_000754665.1 Bison bison bison | reverse complement strand
GGCAGACATAAAAGGGCAAACTACTAAACTTCTATAAAAAAAAAAAAACATGAAAATCTTCCCAACATTGGGGGCTTCTCAGGTAGAATACAGAAGCTTGCGTTATAAAAGAAAAATAATAAATTTGAGTTTTATAAAATTAAAACCTTTTCTTCAAAAGATGCTATTAAGAAAATGTAAGAACAAGCCACAGATGGGGAGAAAATATTTGCAATGAATGTATCTGACAAAGTACTTGAATTCAGAATATACCAAGAATTCTTACAATTGAATAATAGAAGGATAAACAATAAAAATATGCAAAGGCTTAAACAGACACTTCACAGAAGAAGATGATATATGAATACCCAAAAGACAAACAACATCATTAGTCATTAGGTAATGCAGAAAATTAAAAGCCAAAAACAAAATACAGCTATCCATCTATTAGAATGGATAAATTTTAAAATATTGCCAGGAAGAAATGAAGCAATATTGCTGGTAGAAAACAGTTTGGCATTTTCCTATAAAGCCAAACAACACACTTACTTTCTTACTCCTGGGCATGTACCCCCTACCAAATATTCAAATTTATGTCCACACACATGAATGTTCACAGTAGTTTTATTCATAAGAGCCAAACATAGGAAACAACTCAAACGTGTTTATTGAATAAACAGATTGTGGTATATTTGTACAATAATACAGTGCTTCCCTTGTGGCTCAGTGGTGAAGAATCCACCTGCAATGCAGAAGAGCTGGGTTCAATCCCTGGGTCAAGAAGATCACCTGGAGAAGGAAATGACAACCCACTCC
>NW_011444345.1:0-795 GCF_000754665.1 Bison bison bison | reverse complement strand
GTTACAGGCTGTGGCCTTGCATTTGGGGGCTGACTCCGGGAAAACCGGAGGAGCCTGGGTTCAGGGCCGAGGCCCTAGAGAAAGGTGGGGTTTGTATTGTGGAAGCGGGGAGTCTCATAGAAGGTGGGACCTGGGGTTCTGGGGGCGCGGGCCCTGGCGTGCTGAAGGAGGAAAGGGCAGAGTCCTAGGTCTGGCAGGATAGCTGGACTCTTCTCGGAACACAAACTTTTCCTACCAGGGTTTTCGGCTTTGCTATTGTGGCTACCTCCACTCTAAACATGCTGATTCCCTCGGCTGCCCGTGTCCACTATGGCTGTGTCATCTTCGTGAGGATCCTGCAGGGGTTGGTAGAGGTAAAGCTCCGCCCCCTATGACCCCGTTGCTGTTCCGACCCCACCTTTTCTCGTTGACTTTGGTTTTCTCTTCCCTAGGGGGTCACGTACCCTGCTTGCCACGGGATCTGGAGCAAATGGGCCCCGCCCTTAGAGCGGAGTCGCCTGGCGACGACAGCCTTTTGCGGTGAGAGGAAGGGGCTGGGATCCGGACTCGTGGGTAGGGGGTGCTGGAATCTAGACTCTTCGATGGAAGGAGGAGTGGGTTGCGGGCTTGAACTCCCGGATCTGAGAGAGGAGGGGGCTGGTGACCCAGACCTATGTGTCTGAGGGAGGAGGGGCAGTGGTTGGTACTTCTGTGTCCCAGGAAGGTAGGGTCTGGGAATCCGCACTACTGCATTTGAAGAAAGATGCGCTCTTCTCCATTCTGCACCCTCCCCGTTAGGTTCCTATGCTGGGGCGG
>NW_011444344.1:0-795 GCF_000754665.1 Bison bison bison | reverse complement strand
TGATGTAGACTCTACTTTTAAAATGTTTCCAAAATCAGAACCTTTCTCATATTTTGACTGCCAGGCCTCTAGACAATTTCATATTAACATTGATTTCTGGTTTTTTTTTTTACCCTTTTATCTCCCATTATACTCTATTCTCTACAAAGTAGAAAGAGCAGTCTTTTGCAGAATAAAAGCTTAGATCCAGTCACTTTGTTAAAAACCTTTGATGACTGCAGTTTTACTGAAGATTTGATCTAAAATATGCTTATTATGTTTAAAAGTCTTTGGGATCTCATTCCAGTGACCTTTCTAATATCATTTCTGATTACTCCACAATCCTTTTCAAGCATACTTGTCTTTTTGGTGTATCTTGAATATACCAACAGGATTCACCGTTAAACCCCTTTATCTTTTTTTGTCTTGGTACATGTACTCTCTTACTTGCTTCACATATCTGCTAAAATGTCATTTTAACATAGAGGCCCAGCCTAACCTTGATGTATAAAAATCACAAACCACTTGAACCCTTTACCATTTATCTCCACCTGGATGGATTTCTCACCTGACCAACCCCTATTGCTAGCGATATTATTTAATTGTAATTATTTTTAATTGACAACCTCTGTCTACTAGAGTGTCTTCAAAGAACAAGGACTTTGTCTGGTTTGTTCATTGTTATATCCCTTAGAACAGGGCTAAGCTCAGAAAAGAAATTCAATAAATATTTATTGGTTCAGCAAATAAAAGAATTCCAGATAATGCCACTTACTGCAGCTCAGGAATGTTACATAAAAGCTCTATATTCTGGCT
>NW_011444343.1:0-795 GCF_000754665.1 Bison bison bison | reverse complement strand
TTTTAATTTTTATGTATATGGAGAAAAAGGAGACAGAAATCTAAGCTTTTTTATTCTGTGTTTATTGGAAAGAGCTTTTGAACTACAAGTGCTTGGGGCCCCTGGGCCCTGAAGGAAACAGTACTGGATCTGAGCCACAAGTGGGGGCTTCCTTCAGATTCTCCCACCTCCAGCCTTTGGCTCCCAATTTTCACAAACCCTTCTTTGCTCTCTTCCTAATTCATCCTTTGAAGCCCAGGTTAGATGCCTTGCCTGTGTTGCTCACAGGGCTTTGGAGCTCAAACTCCACCCTGGGTTGGCCTCCTGTGCCCTCCTCCTTCCCTGCCCACACTCCCTCTGGGGCTCACCCCGCTGATTCCATGTGGATCTGTGGGTACAGAGCACTCAGCAGTGAGTTTTCTGTGTGTTCTGGAAGGGAGCAAGCCCAGCTCCAGCTCATCCAGGAGGCTTGGCACTGGAAGGGATTCCAGCTCAGCCTACTGGACAAAGTGTCAATCACCAGAGAGGCAGAGGAGAATGGCATTGCTCTAGGGCTTGCCTGGATGGGAGGTAGTTCTGTGGCAATAAACAAAGAAAATGAGAGGAAGCAAAAGCACTTTATTCAAAGCTTGCTTTAACAAGGGAGGCAGCCATTGTACAAGCATTCTAGCAGTGACTTAAAGGGGTGGGAAAATTTTATAGTAGGAAGAAGGGAAGGCCCTGTCGGCACAGGGAGGCTGTAAGTGGCCTGCTGCTGCTGCTGCTGCTGCTAAGTCGCTTCAGTCGTGTCCAACTCTGTGTGACCCCATAGATGGC
>NW_011444342.1:0-795 GCF_000754665.1 Bison bison bison | reverse complement strand
CCCCATGGACTGCAGCACGCCAGGCCTCCCTGTCCATCACCAACTTCCAGAGTTTACTCAAACTCATGCCCATTGAGTCGGTGATACCATCCAGCCATCTCATCCTCTGTTGTCCCCTTCTCCTCCTGCCTTCAATCTTTCCCATGTGTGTGTGTGGGGTAAATGTCCCAAAGTCAGTGCCTGCCATTGCTGTATGGCAGGAGTTCAGAGGGAAGCCACGAAACCTTTGTTTTAAACAAAGTAAAATTCTATGTGACTTTTGATGAAAGTAAGTCCATTTTCTGTTAATGGGTCCTACTGCCCCCTGCCTGGGCTGTCCCCCGCCCCCGTGTCTGAACTGCTTGCTGGTATCTGACTCCTTGAGAGCCCTGGGACTGTTCTCTCTGCCTGTAGGGCAAGCACTGCATGCAGCGCTGATGGAGATGAAGCTATGTGGCTGCTTGTTACCCATGGAGTGGATGACCTGATGGGACCCTGAGCTTCATCTCGGATGAGCAGCTGACTGGGTACCAGGCAGGAGAGAGCTCTGGGCTCCATGCTCTCTGGAACAGAGTGCCCGGGGCAGACGCGAGGCGTCTGCTGGGTTCTTAGAACTCCTGGGCGTCTCTCCTGCAAATCCTCCTCTAAAATAGCCTTTTCTGAGCAGGCGTTTCCACTTAGCTCCTCCAGCGACTTTCCTTCAGGGACGCGCTTTAGAATATGTGCCAGTGAGTACGTGTGTCCCAGCTTCACACCATTTGCAGACACCAAATGGCCTGGATACTCACGGCTCAGTCCAACAGCCTCGTGTCAAAT
>NW_011444341.1:0-795 GCF_000754665.1 Bison bison bison | reverse complement strand
TGTGTGTGTGTGTGTGTGTGTGTTCTGTTGTTTTGTATATTTTGTATTTCTTTAATTACTAGTGAGGACAGTTTCTTCATTTGTTTGACTGTCTTGGTTTCTTATTTGAATTGCTTATTCATAGCCTATACCAGTTTTTCTAATAGATTGTCTTTTTTTTATTGATTTGTAAGAAGTGTGTGTGTGTGTTTTGAATATTGCTACTTTGTCAAATGGTATTTTGATAATTGAATTTCATTTGAATTGTATCATGGTCAGACAGTGGTTTATATGATTTTAGATTTAGTATTTTTTATGATTTTATTTTGCCTTGTTGACTTTTATTTGTCAGATATAACATTTTGTTTGGTTTCTTAGTGATTGCTTTTGGGTTTTTAAGATAATTATACATTATATTACATTACATTATGTTGTACCTTTAAGTAATATTATCTGACTTCATTGGTAGTATAAGAACCTTACACCAATATACTTAAATTTCTTCTCTCTCAGCCTTTGTACTGTTTTTGTCAATTGTTTTACTTCTGTGTATGTCATAACTCCCTAATAAATTTATTAATTTGAATAGTAAATTATACTCTATGGATATATTTTAAAAGTTCTATATATGCCCATATATTGATCATTTCAGGTGTACTTCATTCTTTTGTTTTCCATTCACTTCACTCTTTCATTCATTCTTTTGAATTCCATCAGTAACTTTCCTTCTGCCTGGAAGACAGCCTTTATTCTTTCTTTAGTGTAGATCTGCTGGTGATAAATTCTTTCACCATTTATATCTGAGAATGTCTTTAT
>NW_011444340.1:0-795 GCF_000754665.1 Bison bison bison | reverse complement strand
TGCCTGGAGAATCCCAGGGACGGGGGAGCCTGGTGGGCTGCCGTCTCTGGGGTCACACAGAGTCGGACACGACTGAAGCGACTTAGCAGTAGGCACTGTGCTATGCTTTGTAAGCATTATTTCATTTTATTCTCTTTGTTAAGCAGGAACTATTCTCATCCTCATTGTGCAGATAAGAAAACTGAGTCAAGGAGAGATTATGTAACTTACCAAAGGTTGTAGAGTTAATAAAGTATTGGAGTCAGCTCTGACTCCTAAGCATGTATTTAAACTTTCACACTCTCCTCAAACTGCATTACTTTCCACTCCTAAATTCACCTGATCTCTTTTACCATGAGGCCTTCACATATATTATTCCCTACATCTGGAATGTCCCCCTCATAATCTCATTTTTGCCTAGATAATACTTTTTCATTTCTGCTTAAATGCCATCTCTTCAGGGAAGTCTTCCTATATTATCTAAAATTACATTGTTTGTTTACTTCTTTATGGTCAGTTTCCCTTCAGTAGAATGTCAAAATTGTTACCACTGATTCTCAGTTCTTAGAATGGTATTTAGCAGGGGTTCAATTAACATTTGTTGAATGAAGGCAGCAATGAATGATGTAGGGATGGAAAATCCCATATCTATTAATAGTAACTTCACCTATTCAGACTAAGACACAATATTTATTTAGTAGCTTGCAAGTCCCAGTCAATACTCATGAGAACTTATAGCCCTCCTAGGGGAGACAGACACATAAATATGTGATTATAACCCAACATAAGTAAAGCGCCTGTTAGAATTGTGGCTGG
>NW_011444339.1:0-795 GCF_000754665.1 Bison bison bison | reverse complement strand
TAGAAGGGATTTTTAACTCAGGGACAGAATAGATCCTGCAGTGCCCAGTCCCACAATCTGTGGGAGTTTGTCCCTCTTCGCAGCTGACAGCATTGTGGAATTCCCTGTGGGACCATAACAGAAACCCTTATTAGCCAATGGTGTTGTTGGAATAAAATCTCCCCACTGCAGTGTCTTGGTCCCAGGCTATAATGTTACCCGCTGATTCCCTCTGCATCTTTACCACTTTTATTACAGCTGAACACACGCTCCTCATTAGTACTCTGGGTGATATGGGGAATCAGTGTGTTGGAAATTATGTGGAATAGGTACCAGATGTTTGTGTCAACTTGGTATGTATTGGTATTTAGAATGCTTAAGGATCACATTTATTAAATGTGAAAATTACTTACTGTCCCTTCCCCCAAACAATCACTCTCCCCCTCCCCAACCCCCAATATTTTACTCTGTGTTGCATGAGGTGTGATATTAATTTCTTTGGGGACAGATTAAATTTAAAGTGTGTGCAGCAAATGGGTCTGTTCCCAAATGCTTTGTCTGCGTTTTGTCAAATCTGAGGGCTGGCTTGCAGCCAGTGGGGATGTGGGGGTTCTGTAACTGAGATTGGAATGCTGTGTTGTAGCTAAGGATATAATGAAAGGGTGAGTCCGTTTGCATTTTTTTCTTTAAGTGGAACTGGGAATTTAGATATTCATGTTATAGCCAGACCTAGGAACATTTCCCATGTGTGCAGATAAGCAGGCATTAGTGAGAAAGAGGAAGACATTTGGTAAAATGAGAAATTAACTTGTGCTT
>NW_011444338.1:0-795 GCF_000754665.1 Bison bison bison | reverse complement strand
CTCCTCAGAGCCGTTACTGCATGCACCACATCGTGACTGTCTAGGGAGGGGCTAGAGACTAAGGATTTCCCTTCCTGCTCCTCCTCATCTTGAGGAGTTCTATGGAGTCCAGTCCGGAAAGGGCTCTCCTGTGGGATTTCCAGGTGAGTGCAGATTCTGGCGGCCCCATGGAGGCCCGGGCTGGCTGCAAGCCCCCTTCCTGCCACACAGATGCAGCGGCATCCAGATGGTGGGCTATCCATCCAGCCAGACAGGCCCAGTAATCTCCAGGGGGCTCCTGGCTTGCTTCCCTCCCCACCTGCAGCCAGGCAGGAGGTCCCATGCATGCTAAGCAGGCCTGTCCCTCAGTAAGGCCCCAGGATGGAGAGCTGCGAGCTAGACAGAAAGCCAACGAGAAAGGCAAAAGCATCTTTCACCAGCCAGGTGTGCATATCCAGCCTGCTTGTGTCAGGAGGGCTGCTTTCTGCTGTCCAGGCCCCATGCCGCACCTGGCCATGGGTCATTTCTGATTCTACTGGGAAGCACAGGGCCTCTGGAGCAAAAGTCTCTTACCTGGAAGCCCCAACTTGCCTCAAGGGGAGAGCAGAGCTGGACAGGAAGGGAAGTTCAGACCAGGAGAAACACAGACTAATGCCATCTTCCCTCCCTCCCTTCCCCCTCTCTTTCCTCCCTCCTTCTCTTCGCTCCTTCGCTCTATTCTTTCCCTCCATCTAACCATATCCATCCATCCATCCATCCATCCATCCATCCAATTCAAAGTGCCTTGAGCCCCTGTTCTGCACCAGTTCCTGTGGG
>NW_011444337.1:0-795 GCF_000754665.1 Bison bison bison | reverse complement strand
GAGGCTTGGTTGGGTAAGAATTTTCAGGTCTGAAAGGAGACAGAGCTGGGATACAGGAATTGATACAGATAAACAGAAGAAACACCTTGGGAGGGTGATATGTCAAGAGAGACTAAAACAGAGCAGGAAGAAGATCTGAAGCAAAATGAGATAAGAGCAAAAGACCCTGTCTACAAGTTCTAATGTGTGTTGCAACCAAAGACTGACCACGTCCTACAAAATCCCAAATTACGTAATTATGATGCATAGTGGACACTTTCTCATAAAAAAATGAGAGATTTGTTTTCCCTTTTATGGCTAAAGAGAAAAGCATGAGAAGTTACCCCATTAGGAACTACAGAGTGCCATCATGTGAGCTGGTATGTTTAAGGTGAGTTAGCTTGAAAGGATTACGCAATTGGTTTGATTTTACACAAGAGTAAAACCTTATTTCTAACAGTGTTTAGAGAGAAACTGGAGACAGGTGTTAGAATGTTCGGATGCTCTCTTTTGCTGTGAATAGGCCATTAAATAATACATAGTTAGACACAGAACCAAAGAAAGGGGTTCTATTCCGCACTAGAATGTAGGCTCCATAAAAGAGTGTTTTGTTCACTGTCATATTTCCAACTCCTAGAACATGCTCAGCCCTTTACAAGTGTCTGTTGAGTTAATTAACCAGCTGAGAGGCCTTAGGAAGGAATTAGCCCATCTGTGTAATGAAAGGAAAGGATTAGGTCATTCTAGTTTTGTTTTTTTTTTTTCTAATTTTATTTTATTTTTAAACTTTACATAATTGTATTAGTTTTGCCAAAT
>NW_011444336.1:0-795 GCF_000754665.1 Bison bison bison | reverse complement strand
TATAATTTAGTCTTATGATGATGACCCCTTAGGTCATGGATCACTCATGAATAGTGGTTCCTTCTAGACACCTGCCACACTCAAGGGAATTTCCTCTTTTCAGTTTCAAGAGCCATTTCAGACTTTGCTTTCTTCTAAGCTACTTAGAAAAACCAGAACACCATCTTGGGAGTAAAACAGGACCCTCCAGGAATTACATCATTTATTTTTCAACAAAGATTAATTTAATTTGGTTTAGTTTAACAAGAGTGTATGATCAAAGATTTGATAACCAAAGAGATGTCTTAACATAAATTTCAGTCTTGGTTTAGCTCTCTTCCAGTGAGAAAAACAAAGCCTCTCAAAGGTAATTGGTATATCACCCCTTGAAGGGGGGAGAGTAGGGTAGGCTTTCAATTTTCTTAAACGTAAAATTTAAAATCCACATATAATAATAAACAAATGGTTTAAGGCATTTAATGTCATAAATGTGCTGCCATTATTTAGTTATGAATTTTCAGGTTCAGAAATTATTTTAAAACCCAAGGGTTATTATGGAATGCTTGTGTATTTGATTTCTAAAATTCCAGATAGGTTTTAATGTGTTCAATGCTATACCACTGCTTTCCCTAAGCTATTTCTATATCCTTAGAGACATATCTTAGTAACAGGCCTCCATGTCTTATACATAGCGAAAAGTGTGAACAATAGCTCCAAAAAGTACGTATGTACATATGTGTGTGAGTGTGTGTGTATGTATGTATGTATATATATATATATATATATATATGTATATGTATATATTTAGTTTAATAC
>NW_011444335.1:0-795 GCF_000754665.1 Bison bison bison | reverse complement strand
TCAGTCGTGTCCGACTCTTAGCGACCCTATGGACTGCAGCCTACCAGGCTCCTCGGTCCATGGGATTTTCCGGGCAAGAGTACTGGAGTGGGGTGCCATTGCCTTCTCCTCTCAACTGTTAGTGTTGTGTTAATTTAAGCTATTCATTCAACTTAGGTATTTACTCTGTCAGGAATGGTAATGAAAGAAAAGAATGTGAAATGAAGGCACAGTTCCTGGCCTCAAAGAAAGCATGGTCCAGCTGTCCATCTATGGGAGGAAAAAAATTGTATGACTGTAAGATGATTGCTAAATGTAGAGAGAGACACAGCTTGGCTGAAACACTGGAGCAGTACCTAACTTATCCTCACTCAAAATTGTTTTTTGAGTAGATTGGAGTCTACTAGGGCTCTCCTTATGGAAAGACGAACACAGCCTGTGCAGAGAACTAGAGAGGAAAGAAAACAAGGTTTGTCTGCAGGATTGCAATAGCATGGCATGACTTGAGTGAGTCAGAGAGGCTGGCTGAGATCACACCATGGGCATTTTTGTGATGGAATCTAGAGCTTAACTTTTATCCTGAAATATACATAAAATATCTTCAGGTTTTAAGCAGGAGAGTGACACAATGTGGTTTTCACTTTAGATCAGGAGAGAAGTACTTTGGGGTATTAGATTTAAAAGTCACATGGGATGTCACAGAGAAATAATCGGATTTTTGAGGGAATTCCACATTATATTACATTAAAGAGCAGATGAGAGAACGGAGAAAGATTTTAGGCTGGAGGGGATAATACCAAAATAGGACATCTGGTG
>NW_011444334.1:0-795 GCF_000754665.1 Bison bison bison | reverse complement strand
CCCCTGAGCCAGTCACTTTGGTAGGGGAAATGCAATGTCCTATTCAGTCAGGTCTGGAGAATACAGGAGGTGGGAGAAGGGAACGGGGGATAATGTTGATGAAAGAAAGTGAGGGTGTGTGGTTAAAAAGAAAAAATCAGGATTAGAGTAAATAGATGCTGCTTCTACTCAGAAGCCAAGTCAATCAGACTAAATAAGAAAAAAGTCTTGTGAATACACACTGTATGTGACCCACTTGTGCCTTACCTGCGGTCTCTCCACCTTTCTACTACAGCATTTCTGCAGCAACCACATGCACATGACAGCACCTGATCCCTCACCTCAACTGCATTGCCTACTCTCACTTTCAATTCTGGGGCTTTCTCTGGCACAGCCCCAAGGGATACCAGCAGGAACCCAACCAGCCATTCTGACACAAGTGCAAGCCTGGAAATGTAAGGGAATTAACCACCCATGAGGCATGTAATGACAATGAGCAATGGAAACCAGTGGTTAAACATTCTCTTCTTCTCAGAAGACAATCTTATGTGGTTTCTGGTGGGTATGGACTGAGCCCCATGCCCACAGCAAACACCAGCTCAATAATGTGGCCTGACACTGGCTTTCTTTCCTTCCTTATGTCACTCTCCCCATTCCTGCTCCCCAGGATCATTGCCTAAAATTACCTACCTGTACACAAATCCTTGCCTCAGGCTTTGCTTTCCAACAGCAGAATCTAGGCTAATGCATGTACACACACACACACACACACACACACACACCCATCTGCAGAAGGCTAAGGCAACACAACAAACT
>NW_011444333.1:0-795 GCF_000754665.1 Bison bison bison | reverse complement strand
TCATGGACATACTCTTAATAAAACTAGCAGTAAATATTAATAAAATGTTTAATACTTATCATCGATTTCCTTAGTTAATATATTCTCTTACTGAGCACTATCTGTAAGCCAGGAGACAAATTTAATCTTTCTAAAACTCTATTATATACTCATTATTAAACATATTGTATGAATAATAAACAAGATCTCAGAGAAATTGTGAAACTTAACTTCTCAAGGACAGTAAGATAAAAGATTAGGACTAAATCCATTGCTTTTTTGATTGCTTTTGGCTTATTTGGTAGTTTTTCTGACATTTTAAGATTAGAACAAATTCTTTTATTTGGCCTTTAAAAATTAAAATACATTTGAAGTAATATGTATTCCTTCAAAAAAAAATGTATTCCTTCAAAGAAAATTTTGGAATACCATTGGCTTTGGCAGAATATTGTATTAGTAAGGGCATGCTAATGGCTATAACAATCCCCCCAATCATAATGGTTTAAAAATAAAGTTTTATTTCTTTTTTATTTTGCAGTTAATGTTTTTTAGTGGTAGATGCTTAGCTCCACATAGACATTCAGCTAACCAGGCTTTTTTCATCTAGAAGCTCCACTCATGTCTTCCTTGGGCCTGAAAGACTATTTGGAGCACAGTAAACAATAATAAATTGAAGAATATACATATCTTTCAAAAATCTTTTTTATTGAAGTTGGTATACAATGTTGTATTAGTGTCTGGTGTAATGCAAAATGATTCAGTTATATATATATATGTATATTATATATATTCCCTTGTGGCTTTTTTTTCATTATA
>NW_011444332.1:0-796 GCF_000754665.1 Bison bison bison | reverse complement strand
TATTTTTTCACTTTTTTTTTTTTTTTTACAAATTTTCATAATGCAAAACTATTCTGAGTTCAGTGGTTGTACAAAAACAGGCCATGGTTCAGATTTGACCAATGGATCATAGTTTGCTGACCCTTTGTCTAGGCAGAAAGAACAGGAGTAAAGCCAGAGATAAGTACATACAACGTATATATATTGTTTGGTTTTGATAGAATATGAAATTTGAATAGGGATCATGATAAATAATCCCAGATAGAGAGATAGGTGACAGAATATCATGTTGGACTTAAGCCTATTTTTTCTTAAGTTTTGGTTAAACTTAAAGATTTAAATCAGTAGAATGATAAAATTAGATTGTGCTTTAGAAAGATACCTCTATTGAGAATTAACCTTAGGAGGTAAAACTGAACACAGAGACCAATTTGGGAGCTATTGGCACTGGTCAAAAAAGAGATAACAAAAGCCTGAAATAAAGGCATAGTGGAAAAGGGTAGGTAAGAGGGGACACAGTTGAAAAAATTTTGAGGTAACATCAGAAATACTTGATGATAGATTGACGTGACTCCAAGATGAGGTAAGTAGCATTTTTTTAGCTGAGATAATAAATATTATGCTGACTCATTGATGTTACTCCTTTAACGAGAACTCTGATAATCATTTGTTCCAGATTTACACCATCTGGAGTTAGAAACCAGAGGCACATCTTCTGTCTTGATGTAACTTTTGGGGAAATCTATTGGGCTTTGCAGGAAGGGTATGCGGAGCTTTTGTTCCTGTCCATCAAATAGACTGAGCAGTACTTTTCCTG
>NW_011444331.1:0-796 GCF_000754665.1 Bison bison bison | reverse complement strand
TGAGAATTACATTTTCTGTATAACGTGTTGAGTTGCAACACCAGTGTTTCATGGCTTCTTCCTCCTTGAGTGATGTGGAACCATTCTGACCATAACACTGGCTCAGAAAATGAAGCCAGGAAACAAAGACAGCCTTAAATTATGTTTCTTGCTAACAGATTCAAAATCCTATTGGCTTTAGAGAATACTGGATTGTCAGTAATAACACAAAGTATAAACAGTGAGTGCAAAGTTCAACTGGCAGTCATCCAACAAAAAAGCAATTGAAAGGTAACTGAAGACTTGTAATGTTAATTCAGTCTATGAAGGCAAAGGAAGGCAGTCAAGTGTTTGTTCTTGGCTTAAATTTAATTTCTAATACTCAGTATTTTAAATAAGCTTATTGTTTTTAGCAATGAGCTTCTCTAGAGCGTATTTTATTTTTTTCCCCAAGCAAGTGAATCCTTTCTCAAATTATAGACATTTTGACTTGATGTGGTCATTAGACTCAATACTTATGGATGACTCATACAATTAAACCATGTTGCTATGTGACTTTTGACAGTTACTAATAATTTATCAGCTTCCTCTTCCATAAAACGGGGGTAATAGGACCCACTTTTCACAGGGCTGCAGTGAAGATGAGACATGCAACAAGTTTCACAGTACCCAGAATGCTAATAATTCAGTAACAGCTACTTATTATTAGTAGTGGACTTGCCCTGTGGCTCAGATGGTAAAGAATCTGCCCGCAATGCAGGAGACCCCGGTTCGATCTCTGGGTTGGGAAGATCCCCTGGAGAATGGAATGGCAACC
>NW_011444330.1:0-796 GCF_000754665.1 Bison bison bison | reverse complement strand
CTTAGCAACCCCATGGACTGCAGCCCGCCAGGCTCCTCCATCCATGGGATTTTCCAGGCAAGAGTACTGGAGTGGGGTGCCATTGCCTTCTCCGTTATTTAGGTATACCTAATTTTAATAAGATGAATTCATATTTTAAAAATATTTAAAATTTAAAAATGGCTAAATTTAACTTAAAATGAATTTTCTTTTCTAGTATGGATTTTTTACCTCACGCTGTGGGTAAGGAGGTGTACAAACTCGGATATGAGCCTCCCTCTGTGCTCACCTTGGATGTTAATTATGAGGTTTCTTGTTTTTTTAAAAAAGACTTTGTATAGCTATCTGTTAGTATTACTTTATGAAGATTGGTTAACCAGTATGTATGTCTGCTTAACTGCAAATTTTCACTAAAAAATCTACAGATTTTCACTAAAGGTGAAGAGAATAGTGAGTTTACCCCTGACAACGTCTGAAATTTGATGAGTGTGTCCTTTCTTACAGGACTGTGGTAGTTGGCATTTTTTTCCTTACTCCTCCATTCATTTAATCTTTTATTGTCCTCTAGGCTCTTTGGCTTGCTTTGCCAGTGGAATATGATAATGACATACATTTTACCTGATAAAACACTTTAAATATGCCTGCATGATTTTACTTGCCTTCTTGCATCCTTTAAAACTTCCATATGAGCAGTGTATCTCAAGGAACCACTGAGCGTCAGTCGGAGTCTTATAATAAACACAGTTAACTCACAGATGTATGAGCAAAAAATAAGGATTTGTTGCTGAAATCTACCAAAAATTTCTGAGTGATTATT
>NW_011444329.1:0-796 GCF_000754665.1 Bison bison bison | reverse complement strand
GCTGCATAAGAGCCTGAGGATCTTCAGGGAGCTGAGGCTGACTCAGTCCAGGTGCAGAGCACTGGGTACTGAGCCCTTTTGGCAGACAGGGTAACTGAAGCCTAGAGTTCAAGTCTGTTCGGGACTGTGAGACACATGGTCAATCAGGGCCAGACAGTGGTCCTCAGCTGGGGCTGATTCTGTCCCCAGGGGACCCTTGGCAGTGTCTGGAGACATTTCTGTGTCCCAGCTGGGCAGACGGCTACTGGCACCTGGTGGGTGGTGGCCTGGGATATGCCGAACACCCTGCAGTGCACAAAACTACCAGCCCTCATATGCCAGAGCCGCTGGGGTTGCCAGACCCAGGATCACATACAACCCAGGGCTGGTTTCCAATCAGCATCCAGGCAAAGTCTTTTTGAAGAACTTTCCAGGAGATTCTGATGTTCAGCCAGGTTTAGAAACCTGGCTCCAACCCCCTTAAAATGTCGCCCGAAGGGCTTTGCTGAGTGGGCCATTGTGTGGGCTTGGATGAAGGGCCACGTGTGACCATCATCTCACGCATTAGGCCCTCCACGCCTGTGAGCATAGAGGCAGCGCAGCTGAGACCTCCTAGGTGAGCTGCTCGGCCCACTTGATTAGCTCCGGGAAAGCCATGGAAAACGTGTGTTGGCCACAGGGCCCCAAATCTGGATTTGGTAGGGGGCAGAGGAGGAACTCCGGAGAAGGCAATGGCAACCCACTCCAGTACTCTTGCCTGGAAAATCCCATGGACGGAGGAGCCTGGTGGGCTGCAGTCCATGGGGTTGCTAAGAGT
>NW_011444328.1:0-796 GCF_000754665.1 Bison bison bison | reverse complement strand
TTCCAGCTTCAAAGAGAGGCTTTCAGGCTGTTGACAATCCCTCCTTGATTTCACCCTGGATAGCAAATCTAATACATGATAATCCTCCATCATTGCTGGTCTTCACTTCGAGAGAACACTTCCTGATGGCCTTTGGGAATCATCTGTTTCCCCACTGTTTCTTCTCCCAAATTCAATAGCCCCTCCATTGCCTCTAGTTTGGATTGTCCACTTTGCAGCAACCACTAATGGCATCTCTTACTGGAACAAAGAGCCTTATTTCTGTTCAATGGCCCTCAGCATTTCTCTGAAATTTGGAGGGAGTTTGGAATTATCCCCATGTGTTTTCAGAATATACTGTGTTATGGAAATACTCAAATATTTTCATCAAGTCTTTTTGTCTGCTCTTAATAATTAGATGTCGTGTTGGATGCAGAGATTTTTCTCTAGGTCTTGAAACCTATCAAGGTACTTCTAGGAATGGGGGCAAAGATCTATTCTGCCTTAGTAGTTCCCAGATTATCCAGGGATCCTATTGTTCCAATATCTCAAAATTATCTAAAGCAATGCACCAAGGTCCTATTTAATGAACATCCAGCATCTAAACCATAGTCACACATCTTCTTAACTCACTTGTCAAAATTTAATTTGGTGGGGTGATTAGCTCAAACATTACTTTTAAGCAATTTTATAGTCTTACCTAACATAATTTATGGTTTAAATGTGATCTCAGTTCTTTGGTACTCATCATAAAAAAGGACCTGCTTTCAAAACAACTGATTCTTCTTTTTTTTTTTTTCTTTTTTTTCTTTTTTTA
>NW_011444327.1:0-797 GCF_000754665.1 Bison bison bison | reverse complement strand
TAAAAGAAAAATGTTTCCTCCTCATGCATTCCCCCTACTCTAGCACATGCCCCCATGCATGATATGAGATCTATAAACTGGATTTTAACCAGTGTATTCATTCAGTCAAAAAAAATTTCCATTGTCACATATCTGAAAGCTTTTTTGTTGTGACTTGAAACTATGTTATTCTTATCTTTTTAAAAGACTGTCTAGGATGGGATGGCCTTGGCAGTTTTTCAGAGAGTATCTTTTATCTACTAAGACTGAATCCTTAGGAAATATTAACCAAAGCCTTTTGATTTTCAAGAGCTAATATGTCTATAAAGAGTTTTTTTAAGAGCCTTGAGTTGGCATTTCTATGAGGACGCTGTGTAATGTAAAGGGTTGTATGAGATGGTTATGATAGAAACTCCCTTCTTGGGCTGATAAGCAAAATGAAAAATGTTCCAGTTAGTTTAAAATTACAGAGGTCAGTTCCCATTTCATTCCTGCTTCACCTTGGTTTGCAGCCTATGTGAGAGCACTGTTGCTCAGGGATTACTGTGAGATTCCCATCTGGTGTTTAGAAAGTACTTGGTTAAAAGTTCCTTTTAGAATATATGGTCTTTGGGAGATGAACTGAGAATTACAGACTCTTTCCAAAGGTCTAAATGAGAAACAGTTTTTATGTTTTCACATTTGTAGGAAAGAAACTTATTTCTAGGACAAAACCAGATAAGGAGAGAACTGTTGCAAAGCCATTACAGTTAAAAAAAAAAAAAAAAAGTATACAGATGCACACACAAACAGAAAGCTGAGAAAAAAATTAAGAGTAT
>NW_011444326.1:0-796 GCF_000754665.1 Bison bison bison | reverse complement strand
TATTCATACTAGCAAATACTAGTTTTTTTAAGAATTATGCCGTGAAAGGTTATTTTTGTTAAATACTATGCCATTTTAAAAATGACCCATTTGTACTATATTAGCTTTCTATTGCTAAAGGACAAATTACTCACCTTTAGCTATTTACAACCATACTAATGTATCATACAAATTTCCCTGGGTCAAGAATGTAAGTACCAGTTAGATGGCTCCCCAGCCTCAGAATCTCACCAGACTGAAATCAAGGTGTTAGCCAGAACTGCAATCTCATTTTAGTCTCAGATCGTCTTCCAAACTTACTGGTTGTTGGCAGAATTCAGTCCCTGTTGCTGCAGAGAAGGAAGTCTCCCTTTTCTTGCTAGCCGTAAAATGGAATACTCTCAACTCTTAGAGGCTACCCTCAGGACCCTGCCAAAGGTCCCAATCCAATAGGCAGTTCATGATGTGGTAGTTGGCTTCCTCAAAGACAGCAGAAAAATCTGCTGCTTGACTCTGACTTCTTTGAAGGATTCACATTATTACATCAGGCTCACATAGTAAAATCTCTGTTTTGATTAGTTCAAAATCAACTGATGGGGGACCTTATTCATATCTACAATATCTCTTCTACCATATAAGGTCACACAATCACGGCAATGATATACCATCATATTCACAGGTCCAAACCACCCAGACCCAAGGGAGGGAATGGAATCTTCAAAGCCATCTGAGAATTCTGTCTACTACACAGGGTTATATATATATATATATATTTTTTTTTTTTTTTTCCAAATGACCCTGCTGACTCAACAATCTA
>NW_011444325.1:0-796 GCF_000754665.1 Bison bison bison | reverse complement strand
TTTTCTAGGCTAGAAAATTGATCACAAAAGCTTGAGAATAATGTTGCATTTCATTTCTAAAATGCTATCCCAAGAACAATCAATTCAAATCCTTATGTCCTTGGCATTTCTTAATACAGGCAGACTTAGGAACTTTGATCATCCAATATATGGTTTTAAAAACTGCTGAAAAACACCAAAATCTTGTAAATTAAAATAAATACTAAGAGCATGTTTTAGCTATTCACAGTCTTATTGTCACTCAATCTGTAGAATCAACCAAGAGAGAAGGAATATTTTTTGAAAGTTGGAAATGACAGATTTGATGAAAAAATTATGTAGGATAAAACAATAACTCATCTGATCTATTTCACTTAGACATAATTTGATTTAAAACATTCCTAAAAGAAATATAAATAAATATAAATATATATATATAGTATTACTTTATATTATAAGAGTATTTTTACATTATTACTTTAAACTCTCACAAGAAAAGTGTTATCAAACTATGGGATTAATTTTACCTTTATTTAAATTTTTATTACTCTATTATTTTTTTAAAAACTTGGTTATCGTGCCATCAGAAATAATCTTTCTTTCTAAACACAGACTGAACTGGTACCTACAGAGTTAAAGTCCTGCCCCAGGGACAGAGGAGGACATTACATTTCAGGGCACCTCCAGTTGGACCATCATTCACCCATCTTTTCATGTTTTGGGGTTCCTCTTCTCTTTTTCAGCAACTTCACTTTCACTTTTCACTTTCATGCATTGGAGAAGGAAATGGCAACCCACTCCAGTATTCTTGCCTGCA
>NW_011444324.1:0-796 GCF_000754665.1 Bison bison bison | reverse complement strand
CCAGATGTGTGAGCTCAAGGGGTCCCAGGGCTGAGCTCCATCCAGAGGCTCCAGGGGAGAGTCCTTCCTGCGTAGTCCAGCTTCTGGGAGCTCCAGGCGTCCATCCCTGGGCTGGAGGCCGCCTCCCTCCAGTCTCTGCCTCCGTCTCCCCGTGGCTTCTCCTCTGTGTCCCTGTCTCTCCTCTTCTGTGTCTTATAAAGACCCTGTCCTTGGGTTTAGGGCCACCCCCATTCAGGAAGGACCTCATCTCAGATCTTTCACTCCATCAGATATGCAGAGAACCTTTGTCCAAACAAGGCCAGGTTCTCAGGTTCTGGGGGTGAGGACGTGGACAGCTGTTTGGGGAGCCGTGATTCAATCTCATACACGGGGGTGGTCAATGCATCCCCATTTATCAGGGTGATCGGTTATTTCCAGCAGTGACATTTCAATCACCAGGAACCGTGGTGAGCCATGCTGTTGTGGGAGGAAGCCCAGAACCTGCCCTAAGCTGCTGTCCTGCCGTGGGCCGCCCCAGCCCCACTGGGGATACACTCTCTCTTTCCCAGTCATCTCTGATGCTCAGCTTCATGGAGCCCAGATGCGTGCTTCAGCTTCCACCCCCCACCCCCCACCACACGGCCTCCCCTGAACCCTCCGTGTCCGCTGACCACGCTGTACCTCATGCCCTGTTTCTGGGCACACCCTGCTGGAGTAGGGGCTGGGGGGAAGCTCCAACTATGAACCAATGCTCTGCCTCAGAGAGGTCCTCTGTGCTTCGTGGCTGGGCAAGCGAGGGTTCCAATAAAGCTTTATT
>NW_011444323.1:0-796 GCF_000754665.1 Bison bison bison | reverse complement strand
TGTATGGTTATAATGGGACCCAGTGGTGAATGAACAGGACTGAAATATTCCTTGAGAAAATGTACCCTGATTCCGAAGCACAGTTCAGAAAGTGCTACTGAGGTTCCAGGTAAACAATATTGGTAGCCCTGATTTTTGAAACGAAAATTAATGGATCACTTGGAACTCATAATTCCATGAAAATCTCCACTTATCTGCTTGTTCCAATTTTACTACTGATATTTCTTTGAGCCAGATGATATCTATAATCGTAAGGTAAGGGAAAGCTTTGAGGTGTCAAAAAATCTATTAATAGAATAGGGGAAAGACACAAAGAACTGCAAGAATATTACTTAATTTTCAATTAGTTATCTCAATTATCTACTTTGTTCTTATCTGACACATTTCACTGTGAACGGCCTGCCATGCAAGATTGTATTTTCTCTATTATTTTTATACTCTTCGCGTTTCATAGTACACTTACCCTATAGTCTGAACTTAATAAAAATTCAAGTTTTATTAGGGCTTCCCCAGTACAGAAGCCCTAATAAAAGTATACTGAATGATTAAATAAGTGAATGCACCATCATAGTAAAATAGCAAAAAAGAAATAAAGAATCCAAAAAATTAAAAAGAGAGTGAGATTACAAAACCAGAAAGTATCTGTGTTATGAACAGGACAAGAAGATACTGAGGTTTTGGTTTACAAGTATAAGTGCATAAATTAGCCAGGAAAAAAAAAAAAAAAAGAGAGAGAGAGAGAAAGAAAGAAAAATGAAACAAAAACATCCATATTCTGTGGTCCAATCTAATCTGT
>NW_011444322.1:0-796 GCF_000754665.1 Bison bison bison | reverse complement strand
CCATGGACGGAGGAGCCTGGTAGGCTACAGTCCATGGGATTGCAAAGAGTCAGACATGACTGAGTGACTTCACTTTCACTTTCATTGACTGTGAATAAAATAAAATATACATTCATTTGGTCTATGGTTTTTTGTAAGAAATGAGGCTTTTTTTCTTATAGTAATTACTGTTTTTGCAACTGAAATAGTAAAATTGAGAATTTTTCATTTCATAATTTTATAGGCATCTAATATATGACAGAAAATTAATACATTTAATATGTAAAACCTTATCAATTAATGAGTAAAACAAACAGACCAATTAAAAAGTACTAAGAATCCGAGCAATGATTTTAAAAATATAATTGTCAATAAGCACAATAAGATGTTCAACATTATTAGAAATTAAAAGCAAATTAAAACATGCTTTCCTTCAGCTTAGAAGTAATAAGAACTATGATGGTTATTATTGCCATAAATATAGTGAAATAAGTGTAGGTATGTAAGTGGATATTTTTAGGTGGGAAATCAGCAATCTGTATAAAAATTCCTAACAACAAGCACACTTCCTTGTCCCAAATAACCTACTTCTTATAAAATCACTTCATGAGAAAAATCAGATTTTGCAAAGAGGAATGTAAAAAGTAGTTCATTTCAATACTATGTAGGGAATACTTGGGGGAGGCAGTAAATATTCACTATAAGGGATTTATTAAATATTGCATACTGCATCCACTTAAAGAAATACTATTTAGGTATTAAATAAGCTTATATTATTAAAACTAAACCAAACAGTTTACAGAGCAGCGTGTATGCT
>NW_011444321.1:0-796 GCF_000754665.1 Bison bison bison | reverse complement strand
TGACTAGACTGACCTTTGTTGGCAAAGTAATGTCTTTGCTTTTCAAAATGCTATTTAGGTTGGTCATAACTTTTCTTCCAAGAAGTAAGCTCTACCCATGTTTAAATTAATTGATCTAACATTTGTATGATATTCCTTGCAAAGAAAAATTTAAGCCTTTACTGAGTATATATATACATACATTTGTAAAAGCATTCTTTGTGAGGTACTGTGAAAAGGAGTTCACAATGCAGATACATCTCAATAGTACCCCACTTACACTAATTTGCTCAGGAGGCAAATAAAGACAATATTCAATAAACTAGATTGCTCTGAACTAGGCAGGTTAAAATTCAAATGCAGGATTTCTGTGCCCATCTCAGAATGGAAGATGAACACAGGGCAGTGCCCAAAAAGAGCACAAACTTCAGTGCCTTAGAAACCAAGGTCCCTATCCCAACCAGACACAGGTGAGTACCCTTGGAGAGACAGCCCACTCTCAGCAAGCCTCAGTTTCCTCCTGTGTAAGATGGGCTAATGCCACCAGGGTATTTACTGGAGGTAATCAATGAGAGGCTCTGCCTAAAACACCTAACACCAGAGCCCAGAGCATGAGGGTGCCACAAACGGAGTTGTTTCAGCACGGGTTACTCGAAGCTACAATTTTTCCAGCAAGTAGTTCAAAGGGGTCACTGTCAGCTGCCCAGAAAACCCCCCTGCCTCCGACTCCTTTCCCAGCTGCAAGTTATTCCTCCAGGAAGCCCTCCCTGACGCCCTGCTGGTCGTTTGGCTCTCCTCCTATCAGCACGCGCGACAC
>NW_011444320.1:0-796 GCF_000754665.1 Bison bison bison | reverse complement strand
TGTGCCCTGGATACCAGAGCAGAAGCAGCAGCCAGCTGGGGTGAGCGAGGACGACGCAGCAAGTGGCCCTCGCCGCTCTCTTGGAGGTAGTTTTGTGCACGTGTAACGTACCATTGCTCGAAGTTTTATTGGGGTGTAGTCGATTGACAATGTTGTGTTAGTAAATTTGCTCTGCTGTACAGCAAAGTGACTCAGTTATACACACATACACGTTCTTTTTGATATTCTTTTCCATTATGGCTTACCACAGGATATTGAGTATACTCCTAGCATACCCCACAGCAGGACCTGGGTGTTTATCTGCCCTATATATAGCAGTTTGCATCTACTCATCCCGAACTGCCCACCTTGGCAACCACAAGTTTGTTCTGTATGCAGCGAGCCTGTTCCTAGTTTGTAGATAAGACCATTTGTGTCCTATTTCAGATTTCACGTGTAAGCGATATCATGCGATAGTTGTCTTTGTCTGACTCCTTCGCTTAGTGATAGTCTCTAGCTCCACCCACGTTGCTGCAAATGGCATTACGTCGTTCTTCTATGGCTGAGCGGTATTCCAGTGTATGTACACACCACACCGTCCTGATCCAGGCATCTGTTGGTGGACATGTCTTGACTGTTGTGAACGCTGGTGCTGTGAGCATTGGGGCACATGTATCTTTTTGAATTGTAGGTTTGTAGGATATATAGGGAAATGGCGACCCACTCCAGTGTTCTTGCCTGGAGAATGCCAGGGACGGGGGAGCCTGGTGGGCTGCCGTCTGTGGGGTCGCACAGAGTCGGACACGACTGAAGCGAC
>NW_011444319.1:0-796 GCF_000754665.1 Bison bison bison | reverse complement strand
TCCAATTCATGAAAGTGAAAAGTGAAAGTGAAGTCCCTCAGTCATGTCCGACTCTTCACGGCCCCATGGACTGCAGCCTACCAGGCTCCTCTGCCCATGGGATTTTCCAGGCAAGAGTACTCTTTAGAGCATCTTAAGTTCTCCCCACTATCTTAAGCCTGCCAGGTTAGCTACCATGTTTCAACATTTGTTCACCTCCCAAATGGAGGCTCTTATATCTGCACTAAGGGTCTTACTCATTCATTCAAGTGTTTATCAGGTGTTTACTATGTGATAAGACCTGTTTTAGGCCCTGGGGGTTCAGCAGTGAGCAAAACAGAAACTCTTACCATTAAGGAGCTTATATTGTAATAGCAGGAGCCCTACAAAAATAAATAAAACAAAATATAATTAAAATGCATAACATGTCAGGTAGCGATAAGATCTCTGTGCAAAAATAAAGCAAAGAAGAGTTAAGGGATTCTAGAGATGGGGGTTGCAATTTTGAATAGTGTGGTCCCAGAAGATTTTTCTGGCAAGGTAACACGAAGCACATTCCTGAAGGAGGTCAGGGAGTCAATCTTGGATATACTGGAGAAAAGAGTATTCCAGATAAAAGGAACAGCAAGAGCATAGCCCCCAAGGCAGAAGTGTGCCTGGCTTGTTTCTGGAACAGCAGGGAAGCTGTTGATGCTGAAGCTGAGTGAATGAGGGCAAGAGTAACTGGAGACAAGGTTGGAAAGATAATTGGGCAAGATCCTGAAGGGCTTATCTTATGAAAGCTTTGGTTTTTATGCCGAGTGAGATCGGGAGACAC
>NW_011444318.1:0-796 GCF_000754665.1 Bison bison bison | reverse complement strand
CAAGGAGTAAGCGTCTTTTAATTTCATGGCTGCAGTCACCATCTGCAGTGATTTTGGAGCCCAAAAAAATAAAGTCTGACACTGTTTCCACTGTCCCCATCTATTTGCCATGAAGTGATGAGACCATATGCCATGATCTTAATTTTCTGAATGTTGAGCTTTAAGCCACCTTTTCACTCTCTAGCTACCAATTAGAAAAGCTCACCTTCAGACTCACGTCTGTGATTCCAAAGCCTGGCGTCTCTCCACTGTGTGACTCCACACAATGACAGAAGGTAACATTTTATGTCGCTTTATAGCCTGAAAGTCCTCCACCAGATGATCGCATTTAATTCTTAAGAACTTTGGAAATACGAATGCAATTTTTGCAATAAATAAGCAAGAAACTGGTCAAAATGATCTTATTAAAATCTAAGTCAGTCAGTGACACTCATGTTCAGCCCCCCAGTTGTGTCTCATCTATCTAGAGTAGAGGCCCAAATCCGTGTGGCCTGTAGGGGTCTGGCGCCCTGGCCCCACTCTGGCCTCAGCCCTGCTTCTACCTCTGCCCCAGTCGCGCTGGCCAGGAGGCCATTCCTCAGACACACGGGGCCTTTATCGGGGCTCTTCCCTCAGCCGGAAATGCCCTTCCCCAGGGACCTGCATGACCAGCTGCCTCTGCACTGTCAGGTCTTGACAAAAAAGTCGCGTTTTCACCAAAAATCATCTTCCTGGTCAGTTGTTGCTAGACCACTCTTTCTAAAATTAGGTTCAACTCCTCAGTATTTCATGTGTCCCTTCCATGCTTTAGTTTTGT
>NW_011444317.1:0-797 GCF_000754665.1 Bison bison bison | reverse complement strand
GTTAATATCCCATTATTCTGGGTTCTGATAAAATAGTTCATGTGAGGGAAGGCTTAGGTAAAAAGAACTGAATATTCATCATATACTTCAAAATGGCTACTTTTCTTCTCACTTTGCCACGAGCATGGGATTTATTTCCCATTCTACTCTGTGAAAACCTGGTAGGGTTGCTGAAGGTAAAATCAACAAAAATACAGATCCTTTCTAAAACTGGACCCTGATGGAATTTTGAAATCTCAAACTTGCCCACACTTGAACTTCCTTCAATTTGTCAATTGTAGTTTAAGTTTTGCTGCAGGAGGAGAAAGGGACAACAGAGGATGAGATGGTTGGATGGCATCACCAACTCAATGGACATGGTTTGGGTGGACTCCAGGAGTTGGTGATGGACAGGGAAGCCTGGCGTGCTGCATTTCATGGGGTCTCAAAGAGTCTGACACGACTAAGTGACTGAACTGAACTGAACTGTACCTTGGTACTGGTTTCTGTGGAGGTTTGTTGTTTTTTTTTCTCCTAGGCTTCTACTCTGTTAAGTTTTACTTCTGTGTTTCTGCCTGTATATTTTTCTAATTTAGAGAGCTATGATTATCAATATAACTTCCTTCTCCTATGGATCAAAGAGTTGTCAATTTTCAGTTTGTTTAGTTTTTACATTTTGTGAAGATAAAAGCAATAATATATAAGTTCTTTACATTCAGGACTGGAACTTGGATGGTGTTGCCTATGTATCAGTTCAGTTCAGTCGCTCAGTCATGTCCGACTCTTTGCAACCCCATGGACTGCAGCATGCCAGGCCT
>NW_011444316.1:0-797 GCF_000754665.1 Bison bison bison | reverse complement strand
GGTGAGCCTTAGCTCTGCTTTCTACCAGGTGTGTTTCAGTTGCTCAGTTGTATTCAACTCTTTGTGACCGCATGGACTGGGGCCTGCCAGGCTCCTCTGTCTGGAATTCTCCAGTCAAGAATACTGTAGTGGGTAGCTCTTCCCTTCTGCAGGGGATCTTTTCAACCCAGGCTTCGAACCCAGTACCAACACCCATAATAGATGAATTCCTATTTACTGAGCCTACCTAGGGCTTTCCTATGGATGGGGATAGAAGAGGGGGTATTCGAGGGGTTTGAAGCAGCAGCTGGTCATCAACTGATACAGAGGAATTTTAGTATTTAAACACCTGGGATGGTCCAACTAGTGGTATCATCTGAAATTATGGCCAGACTTCACACAACTGAAGAACCAATAGTGGTTCCCTCCCTGTTTCTACCCTGAAGTCAACCATAGTATTTACACACAATAAATTTTGTTTTTATTTTTTTACTTCCTCTCAGAGCATGGCTTTATTTACTTCGTCTCTGAGCATGGCTTCCCTGTAGGTGGGGCACATTTCTTTGTCCACTGACTCTAAGCTCGGTCTTAGGACTTGCTCTGACCCACAAATGTATGTCTAAGTGGCTGAGCCAGTTCTGAGCAGAGGCTGAGAGGGGCCTCATGGCATCCAGTCACATCAATTCATGGCAAATAGATGGGGAAACAATGGAAACAGTGACAAATTTTATTTTGGGGGGGGGTTCCCAAATCACTGCAGATGGGACTGCAGCCATGAAATTAAAAGACGCTTGTTCCTTGGAAGAAAAGCTATGACC
>NW_011444315.1:0-797 GCF_000754665.1 Bison bison bison | reverse complement strand
CAGGAGATCATTTTAGATAAGAGCAAGTTAAAGTTGGGGCTTCCCTGGTGGCTCAGGTGGTAAAGAATCTGCCTGCAATGTGGAAGACCTAGGTTCGATCCCTAGGTTGGGAAGATCCCTTGGAGAACGAAATGGCAATCCACTCCAATATTCTTGCCTGGAGAATCCCATGGACAGAGGAGCCTGGAAGGCTACAATCCATGAGGTCACAAAGAGTTGGACACGACTGAATGACTAATGTAACATAAATTAAAGGTGAAGCAAGATGGCATGAAACTAAGTGAAAGTTTTAGGAAGGAGAACTAGGTTATTCCAAACTGTGAATAACTGAAATGAAGACTAAAAAGACCGAGGTCAGGTGTGGAAGACCTTAGAGCATGTTTTAGACTCTGGATTTACCTTGTAACAAACAAGAAGCTTCTGGACAAATTTAAGTACAACGTGAACAAATTCTTTAGACTAGATGGAGACTGGAGACATTCAAACTATTGATGGTGCTGGTTACTATAACAGACTAAGAGGGAGTTAATGAAGGCATATAACCTCTATTTCTATTCATTTAATCCTCACAGCAATTCTATGAGGTAGAAACAATTACTATTCTCAGTTTATAAATGAAGAAACTAAGGCATAGAGATCACTGCAGATGGTGACTGCAGCCATTAAAAGATGGCTGAAATTAAAAGATGTCTTTGCCTTGGAAGAAAAGCTATGACCAACCTAGATAGCATATTAAAAAGCAGAGACATTACTTTGCCAACAAAGGTCCATCTTGTCAAAGCTATGGTTTTTCCAGT
>NW_011444314.1:0-802 GCF_000754665.1 Bison bison bison | reverse complement strand
AGGTGAGGTGGGGTTACTCACCTCATCATTTCCCAGCCGTATCTCCATATGGAGCAACCAAGGTGTCAAATGATATCTTGCCCCAGAAAAATGACACCCAAACATCCGCAACTACTCTAATAAAAAAACTGTCAACAAATGGTTTAGGGAATGCTTTGGTGGCCATGTGCCTACATAACATGATGAAAACCCCTCTTCCAGGAAAAGTATTATAGATTTTGAGGCAGTTAAAAAAAAGACACACACACACAAACCTTTAAAAACACCCTGGCAGTATATTCTTTGTAAATACTTCTAATAGAGGTTTACCTGTTTCCTTGTGCATATATATATCTTTAATTCTTATTCCCAGTTAGTCAAAATATTAACTCCCAATGCTCAGTGCACTTACATTTTATAAAACTTCTTATTCTGAAATAATTATAAACTATAGGAAGGTACAAAGAAATGAACTAGAGTTCCTGGGCAACCTTCACCCACCTTCCCCCAGTGTTAACATTAAGTGTATTTTTAAATTACTTATTTCTTCAAGAATCAAACACTTACTACTTTTATATCTGAGAGAACATGGAATTCTTTCATGGGCTTCATAATCCCTTTTAGCCAACCCTTGCTTGACTTTATTTAAGAGGATCACACAGATAACTATTTTTCTTTCTTTTCCTATTCATTCCTAGACTTGTATAAAGCTCTTATGGCCTTAGGAAGGATCACTGTTCTGAGCCGCGTGTGGTGATAATTAGGGCAAGAACAGGGATTTTATCCTCATAGCTCAACCCAGGTCACTCCATTCACACCCATG
>NW_011444313.1:0-797 GCF_000754665.1 Bison bison bison | reverse complement strand
CCCAGAGGTCAATGCCAGGTGGACTCGGCTTGTCACGACTGGGGTGAGGGAAGATGACTGCCTCCCAGGGTGCTTGAGGACCCGTGGTAAGGACCACCAGGTGAGGAAGAGTGACAGGTGCTAACATCTCCCGAGACACCAATGAAGTCGTCTGAAAAAAAAAAGGGCAACTTTTGAAGCAGCTTTGGCTTCTGCCCAGTATAATCTGTTAGATTAATTATGAGGATATTTGCCCCAGTTTTGACTTACCGAAGCAGTAATTTCATATACTTTACCCTAGTCTTTATTTTTAAACTTATTTATAAGTGCACTTATTGATTGTAACTTATTTATTGATTGAAGTAGAGTTGATCTATAATATTATGTTAGTTTACCCTAATCTTTACTTTTTTAGTTTACCCTAATCTTTACTTTTCAGGGGTGAACGAACTCATGGAATACTGAGCTGTTTTAAGGCTTAAGAAAAGCTGCTTTACCTTAGAAAGAGAGAAAGGAAGAGACTAGGAAAGAGTCACGTGTCAGCACACAAGTGAGCTCATGTCTTTTCCCTGTGTGTGGCTTGCAGGGAACTCCGAGCTGGGGCGGGAAGTTCAAGCGCAGGCTCCAGGGATCGGGGAGCAGGTGGGTTCCCTGCTTTTCTGCCACCCTCCTGGGTCCCACCATCCTGTCTTCACTTCTGACTCGGTTCCTGGAGTCTCAGGGGGTCTCGAACAGTGTTGGCAGGAGCAGCCAGGAGTGCCAGACCAGCCAGGAACTGTCCTGGTCTCCGGGTGGTGTCGAGGCTGGGGGGTGCCTGG
>NW_011444312.1:0-797 GCF_000754665.1 Bison bison bison | reverse complement strand
GGGGGGGGCCGCCGCAGCAGGAAGCGCACGCGCCGCAGTGCGGGGCGGACCCCCCCTCTCTGCAACCAGAGGAGGCCCGCGGGCAGCACCAAGACCCAGCACAGGAAAAGTAAATAAATAAGTATTTTTAAAAAATACACGTATGAATCGAGCTGCATGCCAGCTTGGCCCTTACAGAACTAGGAAGAGAAGGAAGAAGGGAAACAATTTGGTCTCCGTGGTGAGGCAGACGCTCTCGCTCTCGAGGGGTCTGGTGGACGCAGGGTGCAGACCCACGTGAGCAGGCCCAGGGCCGGGGTGTTCCGCGTGCCCTGTCTCTTCCTGTCTCAAGACACCACTTCTACTTTGTCAGTAACTGCACACGTCTTCGTGGGTCTCTTTGCCACCTGTATATGTTTGGTGAAATGTTGGCTCAAATGTTCTGAACTTTTTCAGTTGAGTTGTTCCTCTCCTTGTTACTGAGTTGTAAAACTCTTCATATATTCTGGCCTCCGAAGATTTGCAAATAGTCTCTCCCAGTCTGTGACTTACCTTTTCACTTTCTTGAGTCTCTTTCGAAGTGAAGTTTGTAATTTTGATGAAGTCCCAGAAATCAGTTTTCTCTGTTATCTGTCATGCTTTCGGTGTTGTGCTTAAGAACTGTTTCCTTGATCCAAGTCTATGAATATTTTCTCATTTTTTTCTTCCAGTGGTTTTGTAATTTTAAATATTACATTTACGCCTATGATGCATTTTGAGGTAAATTTTGTGTACAGTGCAAGTTACAGGTCTAAATTCTTTCTTTTTTTTTTTTTTGG
>NW_011444311.1:0-797 GCF_000754665.1 Bison bison bison | reverse complement strand
CCAAAAAAAAAAAAAAAGCTCTGTTAAAGACAGTTATAGTTTTCAGCAACAGATTGAATAACTTCATGTTTTAAAATATTTGTTAATATGAATAGAATTGCAGTTATTAAAGTTTTCATGCCTTTTATGTCTTGAGTGGGAATGAATTTTTTTCCATGCAGTGATGTAGCATTTGTATTTCCTTTCGAATGTGAATTGTCAGCTCCTGTCCTTTGCCCACTTACCCTCAGGTTTCTCTGTCTTCGTGGTCTGCCCTAGCTCATTATAGAGCAAAGATAACAGACGGACCCCATGGCTGGGCTTGTTTGCTACAAAAAATTCTCCAAGGTTGCTGCTTACCTTTCTACTGAGGTCATTTTTCTGGTCATTTTACAGAGTGGCCAAATCCATTTGACTTTTCCGTTTTTATTTCCTCTATCACTTTTAAGCTGAAATTGTCTCCCTTCCCCTGAATGTGAAAAATATAAAGGAACTGGATTGTGAATGATGGAATTTGGTGCACACTGACAGTTGGGGGTGGAGTGGGGAGTGAGAAGAGGGTGCCCTCCTGGCCCATCTCAAACCCTGTGGTTTATGCCTCTGGGCATATTCAGAAATCCAGGGCCTCTGAGCAACACCCACCACCGTGCACCCTCAGCTCTGCCCCAGACATAGCCATGTTGTCCGTCTGCCCAACGCCCCCGCCTAGAGAGGCACTGGACAGTTCAGGTTTGGATGGGGCCACTGAAAACTGTAAACTGGCCATAGGCCTTAGACAGCTTCTGGTTCAGATCTCTCAAGTGTTTGCCCTGTAAGCT
>NW_011444310.1:0-797 GCF_000754665.1 Bison bison bison | reverse complement strand
GGAGAATCCCAGGGACAGAGGAGCCTGGTGGGCTGCCGTCTATGGGGTTGCACAGAGTTGGACACAACTCAAGTGATGCAGCAGCAGCAGCAGCAGAGTCATGGGGTCACAAAGAGTCGGATATGACTGAGCGACTAAACTGAATTGGTTCTAGGGGGACCATAGAAAAATATGTCACCTGTGAATAGGGTTTCTTCTTTTCCCAGTATGTGACTCATTTCTTTCTTTTGCCTTACTGTACTTGGTAGAACTCCCAGTACAGCACTGAAGAGCAGTGGTGAGAGTGGATACTATTGCCTTGTTCCCATAGGAGTAAATCACATCGTCTTTCACCATTTAGTATGAGGTTAGCCACAGGCTTTTAATAGGTGCCATGTATTAGTGTGAGGAAGCCCCTTTCATTTCCAATTTGTTGAGAATTTTTATCATGAATGAATATTGAATTTTGTCACATGCTTTTTTGCATGTGAAAAGAATGAAAAGAATATGTGATTTTGTTTCTTTAGATTGTTAATATAGTGGATTACATGTAATCCTGGCAAAGTATGTTTATATATTGCTGGATTTGACTTGCTAATACCTAAAGAGTTTTTTGTATCTCTGTTCATGAAGGCTATTGATCTATAGCTTTTTTGTGTGTTATCTTTGTGAGGTGCACATTAAGCAGTGTTTAGAAGGAAATTTATAGCATTAAGTAGTTACTTAAAATATTTAATGCTGCAAATAGAAAGTATTCAAATCAATAATCTAAGTTTCTGCCTTAAAAATCTAGAAAAACATACCAAAATGAACCCAAG
>NW_011444309.1:0-797 GCF_000754665.1 Bison bison bison | reverse complement strand
GGTGATGGACAGGGAGGCCTGGCGTGCTGCAGTTCATGGGGTCGCAAAGAGTTGGACACGACTGAGTGACTGAGCTGACTGACTGACTGATCCTTATAAATACCTTAGCACAGTGCCTGGTGTTTAGGAAATGCCCAGCACTTCTTGGCCAAAATGATGATGGTGATACTGCTGATGACAACTTTGTCAGGACTGGTAACCTTTAAAATCTGTTTTTTAATTATGTAGATTCCAAATGTGGAATTATAAAAGCTATCATCATAATTCTTTAAACATCGTTGACTGTAAACCCAAGGTGTAGTGATAAAATACTGTTTCCTTTACACTAGTTGCCAGTATCAGACCCCATGTACTGGGAGAAGAAATATTCTTAGTGTCCAGGTCAAACAGGATCTGCCTTTTTATATTCCATAGCTGCTTAAAATAATGGGAAGTTGAGGGGGAGTGGATTTTTGTATTTAGACTCCGGAACTCCGGCAGTCTTTCTGGCTGTGCGTTTCTCCTGGAGTTTCTGAATGACCTTCTTTTAACATTGAGGGAAGAAACCTGTGCCTTCTTCCAGCATCACTGACGCCTTCCAGTGCTCTGTTCTCTTTCCTGTTGTTGACGGAAACAATACAACGAACACAACTTGCCTTTGTGAAGCCCACAGATGTTCGTTATAAATTGGACAGATTGCTGCAGGCCAGCTGCTAGACAGGGATTTCTTTTTATCATTTCTGGATAGTCACTGTTTCTTTTATCTCTGATTACCCGCTTCTTTGGTTTTCCACTGTCTGTTTTTTTGTTTTTTTTTT
>NW_011444308.1:0-797 GCF_000754665.1 Bison bison bison | reverse complement strand
TAATGATGGATTTAAAACTATTAGGTGGTGTTTTGGGGGATTCTCAAGAGCTCTAGTTCTTTATGTCTCAGCACAGAAAGAATCCAGTGAGAGGCAACGTGATAGATAAGAAGTGATTTATTAGAATAGGAGATTTGTGAGGCTAACAAGTGGGTGGATGAGAGGGTGCTGTGCCTGAGAACTTAGTGGGCTATAGTTTTATATTAATAATCAAAGGAAAAGTAGGGAGGGGGAAAATACCTCTTTTTTTCCTCATTCTTGAGTAGATGTCAAGCTTCCATAGTCAGCTCTGCCTTCACGTCAGGCTGGGGAGTTTTCTTCTCCCTATGTGGTTAAGCCAGGACAGTCATGGCACTATGGAAAAATTATTTCAAGTCTCAGGACCATGAGGGTCTTTCACTTTGAATGTCACCTTTCCATTTTATTGTTTTTTTATATGTGCAGAGAGGTTGTCCTAGGGGGTCATTAACTTACTGAGCTCACTAGGTGGGATGTGGGTCTCATGCCATCATTGTTCTATTGTTTTAGGAGATGTCTCATGCTTCTGTTTTGCAAGGTTTTGTTGCTAAGCAACCCTACTTGGTTTTGTAGTAAAGCAAAACTGCTTTCTTAAGCAATCATTAATTTACAGGGGTTTCCTGTTCTCATACTTTTTTACTTACAATGTGCAGTGGGATTAACCATTTAATTACCTACTTTGTCCCCTTACCCTATCTCTATCAAATTCATGTCATTATGAAAGTGAAAGTGTTAGTTGCTCAGTCGTGTCTGACTTTTTGTGACCCCATGGACAGTAG
>NW_011444307.1:0-797 GCF_000754665.1 Bison bison bison | reverse complement strand
CCCACCAGGCTCCTCTGTCCATGGGATTCTCCAGGCAAGAATACTGGAGTGGGTTGTTGTGCCCTCCTCCAGGAAGTCTTCCTGACCCAGGGATCCAAACTGCACCTCTTACAAGATCAAACCTCTTATCAAACCTCCTGCATTGGCAGGCAGGTTCTTTACCACTAGCGCCACCTGGGAAGACCAATATTGAAATAGAGGGTTGTAACAACTGGGCTGAAAATGTGTATAATTTGGCTAAATGTCTTTAAGGGAGCAGAAAAAGGGAGATTTGGCAGAATGCAGTTAGGGGGAATTATGGGGCCACATAAAATCATTTCATATGTGTACTCAAATATGTCCAGACTCCTCAATACTGGGTTAAATGTATTTATTTGTTTAATTTCTATCTGCCTGTGTGAGCATCTGTGCTTTTCTCGTTGGCGATGATATCCTTGGTCAGGCATACTGCAGGCCTTTTATAAAGGCTGGTTGTGTGAATCAATGAATGGGCCTTGGTCTCCTGACCCTGGAATTACAGGGGAGAGGAATTCAGAGTGTGTGTGTGTGAGGGGGGTCCCCATATCTGCCAGCTACCTGCCTGTGGCTGTACTCGTTCTATCTTTCCCTTCGATGGGTCCAGGTTGGGAGGTAAGGGAGGGAGTAAGCAGTCTGGCATGTGTTTAAAGGGAGCATCTTTCAACCAATGGGAGCTCTACCGCGGGCGGGGCCATGGTGGGGGGAGTGCTGGTGAGACCACCTGAGGGGGGAGCAGACCAGGCCCTGGGAGGAGGAAACGTGTGTGTGTGTGTGTGTGT
>NW_011444306.1:0-797 GCF_000754665.1 Bison bison bison | reverse complement strand
TGAAATCTTTCTAATTTCTTACTGTATGTACTTATCACCATAACTTCCCTCTCAGACCTACTTTTTCAGTGTCCCATAAGTTTTGATATGTTGTGTTTCCATTTTTATTTGTTTTGATATAAGCTTTGGTTTTTCTTTTGATTTCTTTTTTGATCTGTTGGCTGTTCAACAGTGTGCTGTTTAGTTTTTAGATATTTGTAGATTTTCCAGATTTTCTGCTTTCATACTATTGATGTCAGAATATATACTAGGTATAATTTCAACCGTCTTAAATTTATTAAGACTAATTTTGTATCCTATCATATGATATATTCTAGAGAATGTTCTGTGTGCATTTGAGAAGAATGTGTATTTGGCTCTTGTTCGATGGATTGTTTTATAGATGTCCACTAGGTCCATTTGGTCTAATGTTTGCTTCAAATCCATCATTTTCTTGTTGATTTTCTGTCTGGATGATCTATTCATTGTTGAAAGTGGGATATTGACATCCCCCACTATTACAGAATTGTCCATTTCTCCCTTCATATCTGTTGGTATATTTAAGTGTTCCAATGCTGAGTACATATTCATTAACAATTGCTATAGCTTCTTGATGGATTAATCCCTTTATCATTACATAATGAGTTGCCTTGTCTCTTGTTACCATTTTTGGCCTAAAGTCTATTTTGCCTGATGTTAGTACACCTTCCTCTGCTTTCTTTTGGTTTTTACCTGCCCAGAAATCTTTTTCTACTCTTTCTCTTTGAGCCTATGTACATCCTTACGAGTCAAGTGAGTCTCTTGTAGGTAGCGTATGC
>NW_011444305.1:0-797 GCF_000754665.1 Bison bison bison | reverse complement strand
TTAATCAGTACACTGAAACAGTGTGTTAAAAAAGAAAAGAAAAAATACATACACACACACACACACACAAGAATCAAGAAATAATTAGGCCAAACCATCAATGCTGATTATCTTGGAATGAGGTAGTATGGTGGACAATCTTTGTTGTCAGTGTTGTTTCTGGCCCCACTGAATGGCTTGCGGGATCTTAGTTCTCCAACCAGGCATCAAACCTGTGCCCCTCTGCAGTGGAACTGCACAGTCCTAACCGCTGGACAACCAGGAAATTCCCACTTACTGTTTCAAACTCTTTTCTTTTACACCATATTTCAAAAGGGTAGCAAAGGGGGCATCTCCCCCCACCATTAAACCAAGCAAACAAAACAAAAAAAATCCCTTCCTCTTTTGTTCTGTGCTGTGGGAGACAGAGCACTGGCTTGTCACTTGACCTCTATGAGCCTCAGTTACATTCTCTGTAAAACAATGATTAAAATGCAGCACTTCCCAGGAGGACTTTCTGCTGTGACAGAAATATTGTCTATTTGTCCAATATAGAAGCCATGAACCACATGTAGCTATCAAGCCTTTGAAATATAGTGGGTGCCACTGAGAGAATATTTAATTTTTATTAAAACTGGACTTCCCTGGTGGTCCAGTGGTTACAACTCTGCGCTTGTACTGTGGAAGGTGTGAATTCAATCCCCACTCGGGGAAGTTCTGCATGTCACGTGGTGTTATCCAAAAAAAATTTTTTTAATAGTATTATGGGCTTCCCAGGTGGCACTAGTGGTAAAGAACCAGCCTGCCAATACAGGAGG
>NW_011444304.1:0-797 GCF_000754665.1 Bison bison bison | reverse complement strand
CGTGTCTGACTCTTAGCGACCCCATGGACTGCAGCCTACCAGGCTCCTCCGTCCATGGGATTTTCCAGGCAAGAGTACTGGAGTGGGTTGTCACTGCCTTCTCCGTCAAAAGCTCCTTAGGTGATCCTAATGTGCACCACAGGTCAAGAACCATTGATTTAGAAAGTTCACACAGCTCATCGATTAACTCTCAGAGGAAGATGGTATTATCACAAATTTTCAGGTGGAGACCCTCTGGCTTGGTCATGTGGTCAGGACAGAATTTGAGGATTAAGACCTGGGTGTAATCCTCGGACCCTCTGCTGATGCCTCTTAAGAGCCAATTCTTCATAGTTGTTTTACACCTGTGCACTAGAATAAATCAAATTGATAATTCCCAGTTTACAAACTAGAGAAACAAAGAAAAGGAACACGATTTATTTAGGCGTGTTCTCTTATTTAATAAGAGAATAAGGGCATTCTCTTATTAAGCTCCAAATAAGAAAAGATGTAGTGTTCTCAGCCCCAAGACTGTTAATATGTGTGCATTTGGTTTCAGGGTCATTTCTTAAGTGTCAATGATGGTGGTAATAATCAAACAGAATTTGTTGGGGGAATAGCATTTGCTAGTTCAGCCCTGATTTGAGTAATAAGTAAGCTTCTCAACATCATGCATTGCCAAAGCCAGAACCTGAATCTGGTCTTCCCCGATATCAAGGTCCACAGACTTTGAACCTCTCCATCATAGGCTCTACCCACTCCAGTGTTCTTGCCTGGAGAATCCCAGGGACGGGGGAGCCTGGTGGGCTGCCGTCTAT
>NW_011444303.1:0-797 GCF_000754665.1 Bison bison bison | reverse complement strand
TTGTTGGGTGTTTGTGAGGCAGGTAAGGGTATGCAAGATGACCTTCTCCTTAAAAGGCCTTGTAAGATTTTTAAGTCTTTATGTGCAAATATATTGAATTTCTATGAAATGAACTAAAAACTATAATGATATTCAACTTTTTACCTATCACATTAGCTAAGAGGCTAAGTGAGCCTGGGATAAAAATCTTAAGAAATGTAGAATGCTCTTCATTAAGAATGCTCCAGTCTTGCTGGTGGCAGAGTTAATTGATATGACCTTTCTAGACAGCAATTTATCAATATGTATGAAGAGCCTTAAGAACCTGATGTCCTCTGAACAGTAATTCCACTCCTGAGAGTCTACAATAATAAAACAATCCTAAATATAAAAGAGAGCTTTTCACTCAAAGAAGTTCATGGGATCATCAGTAATAATTGTGAGAAACTAGTAACAAACAATATTCAATAAGGAAAAGATTAAATACACCATGGTACATCACTCATTAACATGTTATACACCACTTAAAATATTTAAAAGATAATGTAAGAACATGAAAAATGCTCAGGGAATAATTTTAAGTTAGAAGACTAGTACATAAATCTGTATACATTACTTTTTTAATGCATATATTTTTGTCAAAGGTTTAGAAGATAAAAGACCATAACTGTTTGATTTCACTCTTTTCATTTCTATTTCTCTGAATTTAAGTCTGTTCATGAATGTTTTGAATTAAAAAATTGAATAAGTTGGAACAACAGACTGGTTCCAAATAGGAAAAGGAGTATGTCAAGGCTGTATATTGTCACCCTGCTTAT
>NW_011444302.1:0-797 GCF_000754665.1 Bison bison bison | reverse complement strand
GCCTGGAGAATCCCAGGGACAGGGGAGCCTGGTGGGCTGCCATCTATGGGGTCACACAGAGTTGGACACGACTGAAGTGACTTAGCAGCAGCAGTTACATTGTGCAACCAGTATCTTATGGCCTTGATTTTGTTTCTCATACATTTGAATGATTTTAACACTATCTCCTTCCATTTCCATGGTTGACATAAAATAGGCAATCTTTTTGCATGTAAAAATAATAATAACTCAGCTTCATCTATTTGTGAGTTTGTCCTTAGGTCCCAGAAAGCATATGGCCATTGCTTTGCAAATAAATGGAATTGTGGTTACTTCTTCAACAATGAATATTTACTTCATCAATATGGGATTTATGCCCTATTTTGTTTTCATTCACTTCTCTGTACACAAAACTTTCTATTTCAATCTCAAATTATATTATAATCTTTTAAAACACATTTAAAGTGACAAACTCAGCATGTGTAGTACCAACTGCACACCATCGACAGTAAAATGACAAATGTGAAAATCTGTGTCCTCGAATTGGTAAAATAGGGTATCTACTGAATGATCACAAAAGAAATGAAGTGATCAAGTAAAAGGGAGATACTCAAGGTATTTTTTTTTCCAGTGTCTATTTTATTGAAGGAGAATAAAACTAATTGTGTAAAGATGTTGAAACAAATAATAGATAAATGATTTTTTTAACTTTTTATTTTGTATTGAAATATAACCAATTAGCAAACAATGTTGTAATGGTCTCAGGTGAACAGCCAGGGGACTCAGTCATACGTATACATGTATCCATTCTCCCCCAG
>NW_011444301.1:0-798 GCF_000754665.1 Bison bison bison | reverse complement strand
TGGTGAAGGACAAGGAACCCTGGCATGCTGCAGTCCATTGGGTCACAAAGAGTCAGATATGACTTAGTGAGTGAGCAACATTTTATGTACATATGTTTACAACTTTATTTCTCATAGGAAAAAAAAATGTTAGAATAGCATTTTAGCACCCATTTCCCACAGAATAACATAAATGTAGACTGTATATTTCCTATATACACAATGAAATTACATCGCAAAAGAGGAACTGCAAAATTTAAGAAACTCAGTTTTTTAATATATTGCAATAATATTGCCTTTCCTGTGAAAAAGAAGGGAGGGATTGAAGAAGAGGGAGATAGGGAGAGAAACAGATTACTCATTAAGTAAATTTCTCCTTCCAAGTGACAGAGGGAAAGTATCTGTTGCTTTAGTAATCTAGAATGTAAGAATATAAGCATGGTGTCTCCATTCAGAGAAGGAAGCAGAAGGCTTCAGACCTCTCTGGAGTTCTTTGTCTTTAAGAAAATTTGTTTTTTAGTTTGCAATGTATGTTGGCTGTTCAGACATGCCCATTGCTATGAAACAAAGTGAAACTATCCAGTTAGACTGATCATGTAATACCAAAACAATGTTAAATTTTACTTTTATTCTTCAAAATGTCATTGTTCATTGACTTAGAGGTCATAAAATATAGTCTTCATATTTAAATATTCAAATCATTGATGTATTTATTGATACATTATGGCATAGGTCTACCATGTCTAATATATTTAGCTAATCTCTGAGGAAGATATAAGATATAAAAGCAATTATTTGCAAATCTTAATTTAAAATGCT
>NW_011444300.1:0-798 GCF_000754665.1 Bison bison bison | reverse complement strand
GGAGGCCTGCCGTGCTGCGATTCATGGGGTTGCAAAGAGTCGGACACGACTGAGCGACTGAACTGAACTGAACTGAAGTACAGAGGAGCATAGCTATTCGTTAGTTGGCTTTAAGAGAAAGTTTAGGAAAGAAATTCTGAGGAAGTAATGGACTGAACTCACTGGAAATGAACATTCTATATTTAAACCTGAAGTTTGCCTCTAAGTATTCTTCTCTATGTTGATTCATAAAAGCAGATGATGTCACTTTAGATGACACTGCTGTTTAGTTGCTTCTCTCTGAGTTTTAAAAGAATGACATAGTGATTCTATGATCCCTCAGTAGAGCAGAATAAGCAAATTTGGAAAAAATATAACATACAAATAGTAAGAAATTAGTTTGGTCTGCTCATAATAAATGTTTCTTTAGCATTCAATCCTATCCCAACACCAATGTGAGGTTCCAGATACACAACAATAAGTAAAACACAGTCCTTGTCTTAATAAATCTGGGAAGCAGAAGGGAAGGAAATATTCCTGTTGCCAGAGAAGTACAAGTGTAAAACACTATATATTCAAGTTTTTTAAATCTGTTCCTTTCTCCTTTAACCTCTGGCAGTAAGTGAATGTTTTTTCTAGAACAATTTCAAGGGCAACTCAGAGCCACTATTCTCTTTTCTAAAGTGACTCAAACCAGGGTGGTTAGCAGGTGATGTTTTTCCAAAAATCTGGTGATATTTTGAGCACCGCTTGACCACTTCCTGAAAGATGGAGGGGGCACTCTTGCTCATCAGGTTGTTGTCTTCACTTCTCATTTTG
>NW_011444299.1:0-798 GCF_000754665.1 Bison bison bison | reverse complement strand
GGGTTTTTTTTTTTTTTTCTTGTTCTCTAGGTCACTTTGTCCACTATCTGGAAGCAGGAAGGTTCAAAACTCAGGGACTACAGGAACCTGAGGTCAGATGTTAAAGATCAGCCATGCCCCTTAGCAGTTCCTGTAAATCTCCTGGGCGATTCCCGATCCTGGTGAATACTGTTCAGGGCAGCCCCGCACCTCTGTAGACACCACCACCCCGATGAAATCTGAAAACCCAGTGGCCTGGCAAGGACACCTCATTCTGCTGGGGCTGGAGGCGAGCTGTCTGTTCCTGTGCAGGAAAGCTCTGGGGGGCTTCTCACCCTCTGTCCCAGTAGGGAGGGGGCTCGGGGGTCTCACTGACACCCTGTGCAGGTTAATCACCACTGTCCCAAGGTCAACCCATTTTCGAGTGCCCATCACACGCAAGGGCCTTCAGTCCTGGTCACCAGACCCAAAGGAACTCCTGTCTAGGCTGTTCTGGACACAAAGGTGCAGCTTTTCCAGTGAACCTTCTGGAAGAATCTGCTTCTGGTTAGCCTTTGGCACCAACCTGGACACAGTGCAGAGTTCTGTAAACAGAAGCTCCTGCGGTGCACCGCTTGCATTGGGCTGGTTTCTGAGGATGCTCGTCTCTGTGGCAAGCACAAGGCTCAGGCGTATCTGGCTCCAGTTGTCTCACTTGGCTGTCTTCTGTTTGTCTTGCAGGAATAAAGAAGGACCCGACCCAGGCCTTTGTGCCCAGGACTGTCATGATCGGGGGCAAGGTGAGGTGACGGCCTCTATGCTCTTACTTGGCGTTGGGCG
>NW_011444298.1:0-798 GCF_000754665.1 Bison bison bison | reverse complement strand
TTTTTTTTTTTTCCTTAAGCAAGATTTACCTACCTAGACAGCTGACATCAGATGGTTTCAGGTGTAAACTACTGATTTCAGTGGTAAGAGTCATTGTCTCTTGGAGAATCGTTTTCACATCTGCTTCCTAGATATGGTCATGAGCCTGTCTCCTCCAGTGTCAGGCTTTGCTTCACTACTTCGCTGACTTGGCTCCCTTCCTAGTCTTGGGCCTCATCAAAGACAGAAGCATAGATTATTTGCACCCAAGATTCCTGCTGTATCCTGTGCATAGCTCCACTCTGACCCTGCTTCTTAGGCCTCTTACCTGAGAATTTCTGGATGTTTGACTTTTATCCCTTAATTCTTCAAAGTCAGACAAAGACTGAAGTTTCCCTTTGTGTTTTATGTTCCAGAATGAAGACGTTTGACACCCACACAATGGTCATTATCTTTTCAAATCTAATTTTCAATCCCATTGAATTCTTAACTTTTTCTCAAATGAAAAATTAAACACTGATTTAAAAGTAAAACACATCTTCGCTGTAGTAAAGACATGCTATGGAATCATCTTTCATCAGAATCCTGGCCTAGCTTTTGAGAAATGACATGGCATTGGAAGAAATGGCTATCAAATAAAGATTTTTGACACAGGTTACTGACATTAAAACCTAACTCTGAGGCAGGCTGGCTCCTTTAAGTGGAGATACCAAATCGTCTGGAATGAAAATTATTTCTCTTTTTCTTTTGCTTGTAGGCGACTTTATCATTTAAATTTGTGCAATTTTCTGTGAGGGAGAGGTTGGGAAAGTGATTGTC
>NW_011444297.1:0-798 GCF_000754665.1 Bison bison bison | reverse complement strand
TTGTTAGTGGTTGATTTTGAGAGTTAAGTTTGGGTTTAAATGATATAAGGTTGACTGTGAGCTCATCATTGTTGAAACTGGGTAATGGATACAAAGAGAGAGTTCATTCAATTTTTGTGGATATTTTGTGTGTATGTTTGAAATTTTACAGATATAAATTTGTTGCTTTTTTCCTGAGATTCAAATTCTCATTTGAAAATGTTTTACTTTAATTGGCAATTTTTAAAAGGATTGTTGTTGGTGAGAAATAAAACCTAATGAATCTTTACTGATTTGAAGGCAAAATCAAGATTATTTTCTACAATAGGGACACACAAGTCAATTGATTGTTTAAAAATTGGTTTTATTTAGTCTTTCTTTGTTAATTTCTTTCTAATAATGTCAAAAATGTTTGGCAGTATTTTCAGTCATATTGCAGCTTTGAGACAATGGCCTTTTAAAATAAATATTAGGAGGAAAACAGTTATGAGTTGGCAAAATGTGACCTGCAGTAAGACCTAGATGACTGGGTAAGGTCATAAGGAGAAGTCATGACATTTTTGTGAAGTATGTAAATATCTCTTGGGGATTTTATAAAAATGATCAAAAGGAATCTCATAAACTTTTGAACTTCCAGATATCAAGCAAGTTGCAGACTCAGAGGTTTGTTATTTGTGTGTTGTTCTCTCTTTCTTTTTCTGCTGCTGCTGCTAAGTTGCTTCAGTCATGTCCGACTCCACAGATGGAAGCCCACCATGCTCCCCTGTCCCTGGGATTCTTCAGGCAAGAACACTGGAGTGGGTTGCCATTTCCTTCTCC
>NW_011444296.1:0-798 GCF_000754665.1 Bison bison bison | reverse complement strand
TGAGTCAAAACAAGATTTATTTGTGTAGTTCGTTCTAAACTGCCAGCACTTTGAGCTCAACTTGGAACATGGGGGAAAAAAATCAAGCTGCTATTTTTGCCAAGTGCTATACATTGTCACCGGCGACAAAGATCACAGAGTGAGAGCCAGCCAGTCGTCCAGGAAGGGAGCGGAGACCTGCAGGGCTATTCTGCTTTGAGGTGGAAGCCGGAAGGGCCAGAAAGACATGAACGTCTATTTCTCAGAAGCAGGTGTAACCAGGGCCATGTGATGAGGGAGGAGCAGAGTGCAGGAGCAGACCTTAGATTCCAGCCCTGGCTGTGCCACCTGACCAGCTGTGGATCCTCTGACAAGTCACTTCTCTCTGCATCTCAGGATTTCTCAGTTATAAGGCAAATAGCCTACGTGACATTAATCTCCATGGTTTTATTCCAGCTCAGATTCACTGGTCTTGCTGGTTCATGATTTGGTTCAGATGCTACTTTCTTGACGTACAGGCTTAATGGGACAGAGTTCTGGGGGTGACAGAAAGATCCAAACAAGAAGTTAGTATGCCAGGACTGCGGGCACTGGGGACCAGCAATCTGGATTCAGGAGAAATATCAGCCTATCCGGCTTGTGTTGTTGTTTTCAGTCGCTAAGTCATGTCCGACTCTTTATAGCACCATGGACTGTAGCCTGCCAGGCTTCTCTGTCCATGGGATTCTCCAGGCAAGAATACTGGAGTGAGTTGCCATGCCCTCCTCTAGGGGATTTTTTCCACCCAGGGATTGAACCCACGTCTCCTGTATTGGCAGG
>NW_011444295.1:0-798 GCF_000754665.1 Bison bison bison | reverse complement strand
TTTAGAAAGTTGAAAGCACGATACACACACACACACACACACACACACACACCATACAAATTTTGTGTAAATCTGAGTGCCCTAATTGCTAAGCTAAGGACTGACATACAGAACACAATGTCATTTGTATGCATCTCCAGATTAGCTCAGCAAAGGTATGGTTCACATTTTCTTAGTGAGGATTTTCAATGTAGTTTGATATTCAGGAACTGCTTTGCTATTATTTCACTTAACAAAAACCCCTGAAACTCCGGTTTAGGTTGAGTGGTGTTTGGCTGTGTAGTGCAGGTCTATGCAGTAGCTGACTTAATTCACCCACCAAAGATTTGATGAGATTATTCATTTATTCCTTTGTCCCAAGAGCCCTCCATTTTCCTTCCTAGCAACAGTACTAGGAGTCAGAGAGTGGTCTTTTGGTTTCCTGATTTCACTCGCGAACATGTCCATCCACTGTCATGACCATGAAAGCTTTGTGAAGGCTGGACTGTCTGCCCTCTTCAAGTTCCATGTGAAGTAGGACAGCTGTGGTCAGCAAGCCACGTGGTTGGAGGACGGAGTGCCCTATCTTAATACGAAGCATCCACATCCCCAAGGGAAACAGTTGAATCTGGGGTGGGGAGGCGCCTCCAACCAAGGGTTGTGTTCACTTCATGAATTGAAAATCTATTCTAAATACTGAAAATTATTCACCATAATATTTTCATATTAAGTGGCTAGTCATAAATTTTTAGAAATGGACTGATAGCTAAGCCTTTTCCTAATTTGAGGAGAAGGTAAGCCACGAGTCTGCCACAGGAA
>NW_011444294.1:0-798 GCF_000754665.1 Bison bison bison | reverse complement strand
CTCAGCTGACTATGTGGGGAGCTCCAGAGCTGGGATGGTTTTTCAGAGCTGTCCTAATTTGAGGCATCCAGGCCAAGATTTTAACCAGATGCTAAATCAAGAGTGTCTTTAAAGTGCAGTTTTGGGCAGGTGGCTTTCTTCTATCAAAGGCAACTTCCAGAAGAAAACCCAATTGCAAACATTTCATAGCCAACATCCTGGCTGATAGCAGATAGAGGTCACGGTCTTGGAGGGAGATTCTGGCAGCACACCACAGTATTCACTACAGATGTCATCAGAAGTGGTGCTTTAGCATTCTTTAAATTTTTCTCTGATTTGTATTGTTTTGTTTTAGTATTGTTTTTAAAATTAAATATCCTCATTAAAAAAAAATAACTTGAAACTTCACAAAAAAGAAAAGCCAAAGCACACAAAGTTTCCAATTTCTAAATTTCTAATCATTTTTGTTTCCGTAATTTTTAAATTCCCTTAATATTTGAGGTAAATAGAGAAATTTATTTGATTTTTGGAGTACTGTAAAATAAGTCAGTCAGCAGAAAAGTCAATGTCAGTAAACACTGGTTGCTTAGAACCTACTACTTGTTGAAAAGAAAAAGTGCTCTGGTAGGATGACCAGATTCCTCCCAAGGGAGATTCCTCCTGCCCCACTATCGGGAGAAAGGCATAGGTCATCCTAGCTACTGACAGTCTTGGTTGCCATCACTCAGAGATGAATTCCCTCTACAGGAATTGCCCTTGTCCAAAGATAGCCACTTTGTCTATGGTTGTGCTTTATCCCCCATTCCATGGCCCGCCTCT
>NW_011444293.1:0-798 GCF_000754665.1 Bison bison bison | reverse complement strand
TGCAAAAAAAAAAAAAAAGAAAAATTCCAATATAGTATGATAGAATGCTGAAAGTCTTCATCAATTTTTTCTCTCAGAGACAAGTGACAGAAATGAATTTTTTTAAAAAACCCATAAATCCTAAATACCTCCAGAGTATAAACTACACTAGAAAATAAGTGATCTATTTTAATTAGAGGGATTTTATACTGATAACAGGCACAAGACAATTTAGTATTTTGGTTTCATAAGATTCTGAAATATTAGCTAAACTAAACACTGGAAATTATCTAGTTGAGATACTTCATTCAACAGAGGGAAATAAGCCCCAGAGATGCTAAGAGCCTTGCTGAAATGCTACAGTACCAACAGCAGGACAGAATAATTTAAATATCGTATTACTCTTTCATACGTAGGTATTTCAGAAAATGTCAAACCTCCAAATGCCAAAGAACAAAAAACATGTTACAAAGAATTATTTCCACAGAAGACAACTAGGCTAGAATCTAACGTTTAACCCAATATATAGCATCTCATCAGCTAAATTTCATGCTTTGAAAACTACAATGCCACTATCAATTCATTATCCCAACTCAAAAGTATACTGTCTTAAATATGCTTTAGTCTATACGGCACTATTGGTGGGGTACGAGGAATGATAATGCTAGAAAAAGGAGTATTTACTTAGTATCTCTATACTATGCCAGGCAGTGTTATAACCACTTTACAAAGCTAAACCTCAAAATAACAAAGATGAGGAGAAGACCCATCGTACATATGCTGCTGTTGCTGCTAAGTCGCTTCAGTCGTGTCCGACTG